>NC_041047.1:26819047-26916547 GCF_900634775.1 Gouania willdenowi | reverse complement strand
AAGGCTTATGATGGGGTTAAGTGATAAGTGAGAAAAGCTCACATCACACATCCATGTAGCCTCTTTTACCACCTGTTCATCCTTTATCGTCACAACGTGTACATGACATGTGACGCTATTCATTCACAATGCTCTTGTAACACATGTGAATGAGTGAAATCATTTTTGGTTATTAAGGCACTAATTATTATTTCCAGTATTAGAGTATTAGAAAGAGATATTTACATCTAATGTCCATATGCAAGTCAAAATTATTGATAGCACAGCAGCATAATTGTGACCAGGGTTGGGGTCAGTTAAATTTTTCAGTTACAATTACACATGATCAATTACAAGTCAATTACGATAACCAGCATTTTTTCCCAATTAAAATAATTTTTGTAAGTCAAATACAATTGCGCTCTCAACTGCTGAATTTCAATCACAATTACTGAGCCCGAAATAAATAACCTAATAAAAATTAACCTTCCTCCTGTGTTAGCTTTCTGTTAGCATCTCTTATGCTAACAGGTCCTAAATCAGCTGTAAAATACACTAAAAACTAATATTTATTATCTAATTTCTTTCCTATCTATTGGTTACCTTGTTAGACATCCTAATCAATGAAAATGGTTTGGATATTTTTGGTGTGGGCGTCTGAGCCTTTATATGATATTACACCCCTCAATTAAAGTTTTTTTTTTTTTTTAAATGGTAAAATGTGGGAAAGCTTGATATGAAACATATTTGAATAATTGTTAACTATATACAGTATGCATAGAACTGTACATAGAACTGTAACATGGTTCCCCACTTTTGCGCTCAATTATAATTGTCAACTTTTATAGAACTTTAATGGCAATAAAAAATAAAAAGTCAATTATCTGAACTCAATTACAATTTAATTACGATTGCGACGGCAACGGATTTTTGAATTTACAATTGCAATTAATAATCAATTACACAATTATAATTGGCCCAATCCATGATTGTGACCTTCTTTGTTTGTTTTTTTTTAGACATAGAAGGCATACATGTGGACAACCAACAGCCAATTCCAAACAACTGACCAACAATCTTTCAACTAATAATAGGTTCACAATTATACAGTACAATATTCTTCCATATCCTCTTCATTTAAGTGACTGCTTTAAAAAAGACCAGCTCAATGGTTGTTGCCATGGTTCACGTTACATTTATAGAAGGAACAGGCAAGGAGTGCTTTATTCACAGCCTTTTCTTGGCAGTGACTGAGTCTCTGTTTGTTGCTGCCGTCAGCCTGTCACTTCACATGACGAAGAGAAATGAAGCTCATTCAGGCAAACTCAAACTGTTTGTACATGATTACAAAATTAGACATGTAATAATGAGCTTTATGGAAAAATGTGTAACTATTGTAACCAGGGTGTCCTCGAGGGTTTATAAATCCTTGGAAATGTCTTGCTTTTCTTCCTTGACATTTGGGCAAGTTTCTTTAAAATTTGCCTGGATACAAATAGGTTTCTGAAAGCAAGGATGCTATTCTTTGCAGCAAATACTGTATGTGTCATTGTGGGATTTTTACTCATACATGTGACCGTAGCCATTGAAGACATGAGAGCATCGAACACGAGGCAGAAATAGAACGAGAGAGCATGGAAGAAGGGGTGACAAAAGACCAAATAACAGTAGATTTTTATGGAAGCCTGTTTATGCCACTAAAAAAGAAATAATTAAAAATCACCACGTCAAGTCATAATTATGAGTTAATAAAGTCATAATTATGAGATACAAACTGTGCTGCAGTCAAACGACAGACTGTTACCAATCTTAATTACACTTCAAATAACAGTTGATTCAAAACACATATATTGGCTGTTTATTCAGTTCTTCAACAGAATTCAACACATGAATACATGAATACGTCTTTATTGCAAAATGATTCTGTCACATTTTTGTATGTTTCTTTGCAACTTTACATAAACAGATTTTTTTTCATAATTATGACTTTCTATCTCATAATTATGATTTTCTATCTCATAATTATGACTTTTTTCTCATAATTATGACTTACTATCTTGTAGTTATGACTTTCTCATAATTATGACTTTTTTCTCATAATTATGACTTTCTCATAATTATGACTTTCTTTCTCATAATTATGACTTTCTTTCTCATAATAATGAATTTACTAACTCATAATTGTGACTTTCCATAGTGATTTTTCATTTTTGTAGCGGCGGAAACGGGCTTTCATAGATATTGATTATTAAGAATGAAGAATATCAGCAGGAAGACCCAGATGATCAAATGATGATGAGGAACTTCGGGGGAAGAAGGCTGAGGTAAAATCATTTCAGTTTCTGGATTAATAAATCTTGCTCTGCTTTTGTCCTGCTACTTTTTTACTGTGTGTACATGAATTTATGTGTGAATCAAAGATTGTATTATGTGATGAGATTTTCAGAACAGTCTGTCAGTTTAAACTGTGTGTGCGTAGGTGTTCTGTGACCTGTGCGTGAGCTTCTTTTAATTTTTCTTTATCAGGTACATGGAGAGATGACATGTCCAACCATATAACCGGAAAAATATAGTTAATCTACTTACCTATGATATTGTATGTAATACCCTGATAAATATTCGTTATATATTTAGTTTTCTATCTGCCCTATTTAATTGCGATATACGTATATATGTGCTGCATACATATTTGTTTTTAAGTACTGTTAATATTTCCATTTGATGTGTTGTTTTTTTAAAAGGGAAATTCCAGCGTTGGTCATTTGTGTTATTAATTGTGTAATTTACTTTGTTTTACTAAGTGAGAATCATATTTTACCCAGTTCAGGGGCCACATTAGACCCAGTTCAGTCTCAAGTGAGCCAAACCAGAATAACACTTTATTATATTGCATTTTATCACGTCACAAGACAACTACTGTTCACATTTAGGGAGTGATGTGGAGATTTGGAACTGAGCTATGTGTTAATTTACCAAATGACTAATGCACATGTTTTAAAATTAAGATCAGCAATCCATTGTTTACCCATCAAAGCATCAATGTGTGTTTATTTGAAAGAGAAACTTACTGGGAAAACAAGGATTTATGAATGTTTGTGTATAACTGTGTTGCTTTGAAGCAGATGCTTTTTGATGATAAGTAGCCATTTACATCAGTTAACGTCAACATTGGCATTAATTCTATAATTAAAATGCTTGGATTCATCGTGTTTTTTGGTCCATTTGACAATAAACTGGGTTGAATGTTGCTCCTGAGATAAATTGACTTTGACACTAATAATACATTTTTTTAATGTATTTTTATTTTCACTTTGAGCAAAATCATCCCACGGCACAAATTGGATTTAAGCCCCCGGGCCTTCAGTTTGACACATGTACCCTAGACCATTATACATTGAGATTAATTTCACCATTATTTTAGTTGTGTTTGTCTAAATGGGTAAGTAAGTAAGTAACATTTATTCATATAGCACTTTTCACAGACAAAAAGTCACAAAGTGCTTCTCAACACAGTTTAAAATAAAAAAGAACACACAATAATATAAAAGGCCAAGACAACACAAAATCATAGCAGCCCAAGAGTAGCTAATTAAAAGCTTGAACAAAAAAATAGGTCTTAAGTTGTCTTTTGAAGGTGTCAACAGAGTCAGAGTGGAAGATCGTTCCAAAGCCTGAGAGTAACAGCCTGGAAAGATCAATCTCCTCTGGTCCGAAAAAGAGTGTGAGGAACCATCAGCAGTTTCTGATTCTCAGACCTCAGAGCCAAAGCAGGGGTGGATCAGATCACTGATGTAAGAAGGAGCCTGACCCTACAAGGCTCTGAAAGCTAGGACCAGAATTTTAAAATGTATCCTATAAGACACAGCCAATGGAGTTCATTGATTTTATTTATTTGTTTATTAAAGTAGGGACAGTACATATTAATGAACATTAAAAAAAATTTAAATATGCCAGATTATAGCCAATGGCTAATTTCCATCTGTTGTCCCTGGACAGACTGATTCTTTTAGAATAGGGGATATGTGAGTCCTCCTATTTGTACGGATCAGAATTCTTGCTGCAGAGTTTTGCACTAAATGCAGTCGAGACAGCTCCTTCTTGTTCAGTCATGAAAATAAACTATTACAATAGTCTAAACGTGAAGACCCAAAAACATGAATGATAAGCTCCAAATCATTCTGTGACACCATTTTCCAGAGTTTAGAGATGTTCCTTAGTTGAAAGAAGCAGTTCCTCGTCAGCTGCTTACAGTGCTGCACTAATGACAGGTCTTTGTCAAAGATAACTCCCAAGTTTCTAAGGCTTGGTTTAGCAGACTGGCCTAAGTCACCAAGTAATGTTTAATCCCTGGAATTGAGTCATCAGGGGCAACAACCTTTCTGTTTTGTCTGCATTGAGCTGCAGATAGTTATTGCTTAGCCATTGTTTTATATCCACTAAACAATGGAGTAAGGAGTTAAGCTTTTGGATCTCAGACGGCTTGAAGGAGCAGTGAAGCTGGATATCATCAGCAAATAGGTGGTAAGAAACATCATTAAACCTTTGGATGATCTTTCTCAAGGGGTCAAATACAACAAAAATTAAACAGGACCCAAAACGGAACCTTGAGGGACTCCACACAACAAATCCCCTGACTCAGACTTTATTTGGTTAGTTGTAACACATAAAATATGGGGAGATCCACTGTAGAATTGACCCTGACAGTCCTACTTGATCCCTCAATATTCAGTCAACGGCGTCGAAGGATGAGGACAGATCCATTAGAACTAGAACAGTGCATTTTCCAGAATCAGCAGGCATCATAATGTCGCTGGACACTTTCAGTAAGGCCGTTTACGTAGAGTTCTGTTTACGGAAACCAGACTGAAACGTCTCATGGATGTTACTTCGATCCAGGAAAAATGTCAACTGTTCACAGACAACCTTCTCAAAAATCTTAGACATTAACGGAAGCTTAGAAATAGGCCTGAAACTATTGAGGTCCGTCGGGTCTAAACCAGTTTTATTTGTATTGGCTCCACAATGGCATGTTTGAAATCATTGAGAAACACACTAGTAGACAGAGAGAGGATAACCATTTTGGTAACCCAAGGGCCAATTTCCTCAAACACTTTTTGAAAGAACCTACAAGAAAGGACATTAAATGAACACGAGGAGGGTTTCATCTTGGTCACCAGTGCCGAAATATCAGCAAACGTCACTGTCCTAAATGAGGACCACATGCTGGAGAAAGGCTCAAAGACAGCAGGGGTATCACATGGAAGGGGTGAGATTTTATCCATAATCATCTTAATTTTATCAGTGAAAAATCTCAAAAAGCATTGCTGTCAGCTTCGCAAAAAGTCAGGGGTAACTGGAGCAGCAGGACATCCAAGAGAATTGATCGTGTCAAACAACACTTTGGGATTTTTCTTATTCAATGCTACCAGTTCACGGATAGGGATGGAATCGAAAACCGGTTCTTGTTTAGAACTGGTTCCCAGTGTTTCAATTCCTTGGAATTGTTTGCCAAGATTCCAAACAATTCCCCTTATAGATTCCAGTGCGCACGAATGACGTCACTCCGTATGGTGCGTAGCTTACGCAAGTTACGCAAGGTGTGTGGCAACATCATTCACCAGTGCAGCAGCAGAAAACATGGCACCCAAGTGGCACAAACACCTGAAAGTTGTTATATTTCACGAGAAAGGATGACAACAGTGCAACCTGCAACACTAACAAAGTGGATAGTTCATCAAAAGGAGGAAATTCTACCTGTATGCAGAAACATTTGCATACTTAGCAGCACACATTTTGGATCTGCTCCAGAGTTGATCTCAACTTAATAGTACTGAGCAAGCCCTCTTCTGTGGACACTACAGCTGGTAACTAACTAACTAGGTCTGCCTATCACGTTAGCTCCATTTCCCACATTATAAAACCTGCTATTATTCATTGTTAATGTTAAATGAGCGCCTTCTCATGTATTTAATTTAGATGACCATGACAAATGACAGAGTCTGATTGGCTCAGGGGCTGCAGTACTCGCTCGAGTTCACTTCGTCTGCCTCTAGCTTCTCCTAGACTAGGGAAGAGTAAAATGACTCAGGCCTGGCTAGATATCACTGAGCCGTGAGTCACTGACTGAGTTTGTGTGCTAATCCACCTGGTTTGTTCTCCTTTTTTCCCAATTGAGAATTGATTAGAGAATCGATAAAGAACCAAATTGTTAAGCAGAATCAAAAATGGAATCAGAATCGTTAAATCCTTATCAATTCCCATCCCTATTGACAGATAGTGAGATTTGGCATTCTAAAACATTTCATTGTACGACGATACAAGATCACTGAGATAAAGCCTGTGCACTTCAAGATTTGTGGATTTCCACAGGCGTTCAGTCCTTCGACACAGTCTCTTAAGACTTAAGATGTGATTCAAAAGAAGTGAAATCTTGGGACTGGATCACTTTGCTTTGTGTAGTCGTCCGTGTGCACATAGGGTAACTACTTTCATAATTTAGTCATAAAATGTTCCTCTTATTATTATCTTGTGGTCATTCTATTTTCATTTATTTGTTTATTCGACAGGGACAAATGCATGTTGCATTGCAAAGTACAGTAGATGTCATAACATGTATAATTAGTGATTGCTAAGTATTTTTTGAGTATGCTGAGGTTAGATGAAGAGTCGTCTTTTAAAATCACCTTATTGTGATTGCCCATGAGCTATGATCTGAAGCAGCACTTTACTTTACGCAGGCAGTATATAGTGTGATTTACTCCCACACTTTGATACTTAAGCAGCAAATGGAACAAAAATGCAACTTCAGCAAATCTGTATTATTCCATAGAGATTGGTTATTCATGAATATCTGGATTTCTTACACTGAACCACTATTGATAAACTGGACTATTCAATCAACTTGTGAAGGTTTACCAGGTTCACTTCTATCCATACGCGGCAAATATTCTAAGTACAATAAAACACAGTTACTGTACAAAATATATGTGAATTCATTTTTTGTTATTATGTTTGTAAGAGGGCTTTTGAAACATCCTGCTCCAAAGGATTTAGAAAATAAATAATAGGCAAGAATCTCAAACTCCGCCTATGCTTTGATCCCATTGAGCCAAAGGCTGGGTGATCCATAAACTGATGAATAGTTCTAATAATTTGTTGCTGAGTGAACATCGCTAATGTTGGCCCACTTACAGCTGAAATGTTAGGAATTAACTCCTTCATTAACCTCAAATCATCTGATTAGCCTCTAGCACACAGTGTTACATAAAATACATTAGTAATTATAACTGATAATTGAACGGCATCATCGCTCTTTAGGCCTTTTAGTGATGAATAACTAGACAAAAATAATTATCAAACTCCTGTCTGTTTCCAGAGACCCGCACCAAGCTTTCCTTTCAGTAATTAGATGGCTCACGGCGTTAGAGAGCAAAATGATGCGCATGAAAGCAGAGGTGAAAGTAACAGATTACAAGTAATCACGTTACTGTAATTGAGTTGCTTTTATGGGAACTTGTACTTTTTTTAATATATTTCTAAATCAGGAATAGTACTTGCAATTAAAGAGTAACTAAACTCCTGTTTTCTCCTGATCTGCAACTGGGAGGGAAATTTTAAAAAAATTCCTTGATTATGGGCGGGGCTCCTGGAGCCCGCCCATACTATAGAACCTCTAAAGCAACACCGTATAACTTTTGGCCACTGGGGGTGCTAGACCTGTAACTTTCACGTGAGCACCCCTAGTGGCCACAAGCTCTGCAGCACTGTCGCAAAAATCAACAAACAGTCAGTCGGGCCAGCCTCCCTTGTCTTTTGATCGTGTATGCAGACAGTAGTTCACCTGTTGGTTGAAGAGAGATCATCGACTCACAATTAAAAAAAGTAATATTAGTTTTATGTATGTAGGAATCTGTCACTTGTGCAAAATGCCTGAAGGTGCGTTCACACCGAACACGACTGAAGTGACTGAAGCGATTAGATTACATTTAAATCAATGTAAATGACGCAACCTCAAGTTATCTCCCCTCAAGCAACGTGACTTGCGTGATTTGAGTGACTAGGTCAAACGCGACCTCAGCATTCAAAGTTGAACTTGAAATTTGAACTTTTCAAGCGACTTTAAGCGACAACTCTCCCGTCCTTCGCTGTCTGTAGAGCCGAGGCAGCAGCTCCTTCCTATTTCCTCCCGCTACAGTGCAGACGGCTGCAGCAGAGGGCTGTACTACACTTCCTCAATTTATCGGGGCAAAATTAAAGCAGTTAACTTCTTCAATAAGCCTACATTCTGGGTCAACTCATCCTTTAGTAACTCTGTAAGTTGATCATTTAAACCATAAAAGCGAAGCTGTTTATGGTAATTACTGTAAACATATGGCCAGAGAAGAAGAAATTAATGTGATCAGACCTCTGGTCATTGCGTCAGTGGAGTGATAAAGTGATGGAGCGACGAACAAGGCACCACTTAGTGAAAAAAAGGAGCAAAAGCCTTAGCTCCATGAGTATATCAGAGTCCTTGGTCACGTGACTGTCGTTAGGTGAAACATTCTCCAGGTCACATGACGGTCCGTCTCTCCAAACTTACATGGTTGGTATATCAAGAGGGCAGCCCCGCTTGGAGCATTGATACTGTCTAGCGCTGTATACTGACCTGAGGAATCATTTAAAATACCTCATATGGGTCAACTCTTTAGGTCACAAAGTCCACGGTGTGGCTTAAACTAGCTACTGATTACTTACTATACCTCTCTATTCACTCTTCTCTCAATCCAACCTACTCACCACAGATTGTAGAGCCCAGAGGTACTAGTTTTTATAAAAGGGGCATGGCTAACAGTGCTTGTTTGTGATGCAAGATGGTCCCAAAACGTTCCTCGTAGAGTGAAGCTTTTATTTTTAGAGCTCCCCCTACTGAGTGGCTGCAGAATAGGTCATAAACCCCGCCTCCTCAATGATAACGGATGGGATGTAGGTCAAACTGTAAAGTTAAAATACTCGTCACATCATTTTTTTCCAAACCTAAACTCTGCTGTGATCATTAGTTATTATCACCCTACATTGTGTTCAAGTGCTCATTTTTCAATGAAGTATGTTTTAAATAAGTTATTTGAGGTTGAAAAACAGGATTTTGCATCATATATAACGATGATTGACAGCCGCAGGTCTTGCGTAGCTCTCTTTGTGAATAGCAGTTACGTCGTGAAGGAAAGCCGAGACGCCATTTAACTTTTCCATTCAGTTTTTTTTTTTTTTGTCTTTTTTGAGCTGTCAAAATGAATTGTAAATCATCAGGGCAGTACGCTAAATGGGCGGGGCATGTTACGTTGGACCCTACTGCGCAGACTCTGGCTCCAAATGATGTCAAATTTTTCAGCTGGCAGCGCCCCTAAGCGCCGTTACTCTGACATTTTACAACAAAATATGCCAAATTGAAATACTTTGATTGAAATGTTGAGGGTTGGATCAGCATCAATCAACAACACTACTTCATACCCAAATACATTTGTATTCAGTTTTGGGGTTTAGTTACTCTTTAAGTACGTTTTAAAAGAAGTGACGTAATTTGTTACATTTCTACACCCAACCATTACTGGGTAAATTCTTAGAATTTGTTATTAAATAATCAACAAACATTGTGAAACTACAAAAAATTAAATGACCAGACAACAATAAAATGCATCAAATAATAGCCGACCAATCAGATTAAACGTAATGCACTGTGCCAAAACAGCGCTGAATGGAAGTTATTTTCTCACTTTTAGAGTTCATAAATGTAGATATACTTAGAACCTGATCATTTTTTTTTTAATTTGATTTTAATTTATTGGAATTATTTTATTTAAAAATAATAATTGTACATTTGACAAACCTTTTCTTTCATACAGATGTCTTTGTGGAAAATAAATTAAGTTCCAATTGTGCAAGATTTTATCTCTTCCTTTTTAAGTTTATACATGAGATATTTACTGCATGCAAGGGAACCGTGTCAATATGTATTACCAAAAATAAACATGGGGTGTGAAAGTAACTAGTAACTTTTACTTTGAGTACTATTTAATTGAGCTACTTTTGACTTGTACTTGAGTATTTTATGCATGACTTACTTGTACTTTGGATCAAGTAACAGTACATCTACTTGAGTAGATCAGTATTCCACCTCTGCATAAAAGGAGTTACACATGCATACACCCATCTTACATGTACACAGAACCATTGTGATGTAAACGGTTCCTACTGTAGGTTGTGTGCTAAGGTTTTAATTGACTTTGTTAATTGACTCAAAGCCAAAGATCCGTCAGACCACCAAGACGTGAGAGTCTGATGGCGGGGACGCAGCCTCATGGGTGATTGGTAATCTGCCCGCCTCAGCTACTGAGGGTGTCAACACAGCGGGAGAAGAATGCAAATGCAGTCAGTGTGAAGAGAGCAATTACATTTGCCAGAGTAAAATGAGCTTCCACAACAGCCCTAATATATCTAACTACTTTCGCTGAATAGGCGACAAACACAAAGCGGTGGTGATAAAAATCCAGCAACTATAGCGAATACATCAACAGCACTGTGTGTTGTTATAGTTACAGCAGAAGTTTCATGTGAAGATAATGAGTGCAAATCCATCAGAGGTGCACTTTGAAAGGACAGAAGCATTGTACACGTACTATGTTAAGCACATCATTCCGTCTGGAATGCATGGAGAAGAGAAACCAACCAACATTAAATAAGCCAGAGACAAAAGCATCCATCCTCACCTCCATGCATTTACATGCTTAATTATATCATTACTCACTCAATACACAAGAGCACTATATATATTCATAGACAATCAAAGATGAAGCCTTGGAGAGCCACACACTAGTGATGGAATAAACAGTTTTGTTTATGAATCTATTCTTTGATTTTCTGCGACTGTAACATCTCTGTATGTGATTATAGCTGTATATGCATTCATTTTCTCGAAAAGGTTGCATTTTATTTCATATGTGAATTAAAAACTTAATAAGTGTTGTCTTTCTTGCGGTCTTAATTTTATTGAATAAATATTTTCATCATAGTTTTTGTTGAAATTTTTTATTTTTTTTTAAGTGACAATAACGAAACTATGACTGATGAAAAAAATACCTGTCAACAAAAAATTTAAAAAATATCCAAAAACGGTTTTGTTAAAATATCAAAAAAATCGTGAAATTTTTGTCGACTAATAACAGCTAAACATTGTTTTTGTCACATGGAACGAAATCCAATTGGAACTCAAACTCGTCTGTGTGTATTAACAAATTAATAACATCCCATTTCGGGTTAATCAATGGTAACTGAATCTTTAAAAAAAAATTATTTTAGTCGACTGAAACTAGACTATAAATTAAATAGTCTGGATGACTACATTTTGACTAAAACTAAGCTTCATTTTAGTCAAAATGCTATAATAAAAGTAAATATTTCTTGTCTGTGTAGTTGACATGTTTGAATGGAGCTATAATGACACAAATATAAATATTTCTTGATATGTGCTGCTCAGTTTAGCAGGGCAGGTGCCAGGTTACACCCATGACAAGTTACACAATCACAGCCACACACCCATGCACGTTCACTGCCACTGTCAATTTTGAAGATTAAATTAAAAATGACCCTCCTAAATTCAATAACGCCCACATCTTGTTGTTCTATTTCAGCTCTTGGTTTGACTACTTTCTCATTCATTGTTATATATTAATAAACTTATTGTATTCCTGCATGGAGAGCAAAAGGTAGTGTATAAAAAAGACAGACAACAAACTTTATCATTCCAGCGGCCAACATCAAAACATTCTCGACGTCCAATTATTCCTTTGCCTTTTAGACTGAAAAGTATATTTTAGAAGCACAAGAAATTGGCTTTATTTCAGAGAGGGATTCATTCTTTCTTAAATCCCGGATCGCATAGTCTTTTATCTTAATATTTCCAAATCTACCAACGTCCAGGTTCAGGCGCAGGATTCCTCTTATAGCTCTTGTAAAATCTGTTTAACAGCTTTAATATCCTCGGCAGAATAACTGATTATTCTAGACTTTATGGGATGTTGCAGGTGGACAATTTGATTCCCTAATCATTGAACCCAGAGTTGCTCTCAAAACAGAGTCTCTACATGTTTGTAATGCAAGAATAGGTATTGTGCTATCTAAAAGAAGTCCATTTATTACAGTCTGGTGAGTATTCTGCCCACAATACATATTTCAGAGCTGTCAGGACTCGAGCTGGCAAGTGTAGCACCACTTGAAAGGCAGCAGTTCAGAAGACAGCGAAACAGAAATAGAAAGGGAGAGAGATGCATACCTGAGGTAACGCAGTGGCTCAATGGTTTCAGCCTCTGCCTCGGCTGAGCTGTGGTTCATCTTGTCCATCTGTTTTCACCCAGTAAACGATAGAGGAGAAGAGAAGAGAAGAGAAGAGACAGTCCGAAGAGAAGCCCTCAGCCTCAGTCTCCCAGCCTGAATGAGAAAACACACTGACTGTCTGTGTCGCTTTGCTTTGGGAGAGACTGGGGGTCTAAATGGGCTTCCTCCCCTCACTAATCCCCCCAACAGCTCTTGATTGGTCCAGACGTAGGAAGGTAATTAACTGGCTGCTTCTCACTCCCTCACTCACTCACTCTTCCAATGGGAATCTGTATCTCTGCCCTTCTCTCCCAGTGTGTGGATCCAGCTCTTTCCCAGATAAAACCAGCTGGACTCTGTGGATCAGCTGCACTCACCAGGAAATCCAGCCAATTATGTGTCAGATAGACATGATGCCCGACTGGTGATAGGCTCTCACACTGACACCATTGGAGCTGTTCAGTCGTGTAAGATGCAGCACCCGCCGTTCACACCCCAATTTACACGCACACACACACAGAGAGAGAGAGCATCACACTGAACGAATGTTGACATGAGCTAGACCTCAAAACCTTGCAGGGGGTCTTTGAAGCCTTCACGCTCATCATATGTATTTAGGGCAGCTTGAAATAAAAGTGACCTGTGGGGAAAAGAAGATCATTAAAATGTAAACATGATGCAAACAAGTTCTATATAGCCTACTATATATAGCCTACTATACGTGCACACATAATGTGTGTACACCATAGAAGCGCCATTGAGTGCCAAACTCTAAGATTTCATTAGAATTAGGTCATGTTTCTACTTTATTTCCCAAAGGTCTCTTTCTTTTTTTAATGTCTTCCTCTCTGCTTTAGATTTAGGATAGTTTCACTTACGGAGTGAAATCTGTCATTGTACCACACATTGAGAGGGAACCTACACTCCTTCACATCAAAGTGGTGTTTTCTCTTCAAATGCACCTGCCAGGAAAATGGAATCGTGAGAGGAAGTGAAGACAAATGTAAATTGTCGATGTAGCTTGCCACCAAGGGGCGAAACACAGTACTGCAGGGAAATACAGCACCTAGGAATACACCAATAAGTAGAAGGAAAGAGCGAGGTTACCACAAAGAAAAGTAATTTTGTCATTCATATGAGGAAAAAATGAAGTTTTAACTGGCGGTTTTGGGTCGGGCTCAGATATAAATTAGGGATAGACCGATATGGATATTTTAGGGCAGATGCGAATTTTTTTTCCATCAGCCTTAGTCGATGACCGATACAAACTGCCAATCTTCTTGAGCCAATATTTGAAGCCAATGCTACTTTTGCTTCCTCAATTTACATCATAAAAATTACACAACGATATTCATATTTTTTTATAAATAAGGAACATTTATTGAAATTAACAAAGGTGAGGTCGAACAACAAGAAATAAAAACTATTTAACAACTATTAAAAACAGGTGATGTAGAAAAAGAACAAGTAAAAAATATTTCTGCTCTCTGTAAATAATGTGGATCGGCGAACGCAACAGCCCGCATCGACCGATACCGATACAAATAAAAAACTCAAAAATCGGCCGGGCGATGTATTGATCTATCACTAATTAAAAGCCTGTTGGATTCGGTTTTACTCTGTTGGATTTGGGTCGGACTCGGACTAAAAAATGCGGTCCGATCCGCATTCTAACTGCAAGTTCTCCAAGCATGCATCCACGGAACCAAACAGTAGTTTGGTCCACCATGCTTGTCTTCTTCCAGTCTCCAAACCTCCTCCTCCTCCTCCTCCTCCTCCTCCTCCTCCTCCTCCTCCTCCTCCTCCTCCTCCTCCTCCTCCTCCTCCTCCTCCTTCTTCTTCTTCGTCTTCTTCTTCTCTTCTTCTTCTTCTTCTTCTTCTCTTCTTTCTCTTCTTCTTCTTCTTCTCTTCTTCTCTTCTTCTCTTCTTCTTCTTCTTCTTCTTCTTTCTCTCTTCTTCTTCTTCTTCTTCTTCTTCTTCTTCTTCATTTCCAGCAGAGTGGACGCCTCTTCAAGCCATCGAGAACGCGTATAAGCGTCATTTGACATCACGTCGGACTAATATCAGTATCGGTATCGGTGCATCCCTAGCAAAAAGTTTTCGTTATTCAATCTTACATAGGTAGACAAACTCACATTTTGATCAAAATGTAACAGATTTGTTGGTAACACTTTACTTGAAGTTTTATACATAAGGCTGATATTACACTGTCATAATGACATAACACCTGTCATTAAAGTTGACCTTCGTTACCTTAACCCCAGTGGTGTAGTCTACGTGATATGCAGGTATATGCTGTATATACACTAAGAAAGTGCCAGAATTTCCATATAGCCACTTCAAATTGCCCTGTGATACGTAACAGCGTAAACAAACTGAGCGCTCGCTAATTTTCCCTGTTTTTTCAAATGCGGAGAGCAACCAGCCACGACTGCCGTAGATGTGCACACTGTGTGTTAGTGATGTGTCAGTTGCGAACAAACCGGACCTGAGAGCCAGTGTAGTGCAGAATAAACCCACAGTGAAAGTTTCCTACAATAGACAATGGGCATGAGCACCTGGCGAACTGCGCATGCGTGTCCGTCATGTTGAAAAAAGGTAAGAATCTTTCCTTTAATTTTTAGGGTTAGGGAAAATTTAAGGTAGCAAAATCGTAAATATTTACTACGCCATTGGTGCGCATGCGCCTGTAGGAAGCTTTCATGCGTATACAGGATTATTTTTCACTACATCGGCTCTTTGACATGAACAATGGGAACTTTGTGTCTCTCTCTTTTTTCCCTCTTCAAGCCACATTTGGTCTGTCTGTGCTGAGCAGAGGGAGGAGGGGCTACGTTGCCACATTAGATTAAAAATCCATAAATAAAAGGGTCTTTGTGGCGGTTTTATCCACTGACTTAATAAAAAAATGAAGTTTAATATATGATATGTTAATATTGTAATTTTGAGGAAAAATATTGAGACATTAATATTGGTCTATATCTCCCAGGCCTAATGTAACCAAAGTTTTATCTTGTAAAGGAGGTGATTGTCTGAACTGTGGGAAATGAGAGGTTCATAAGACTGCTTAAAGTAGGATTTTACCTCAAAAACAAATGGAAATCACTAGACTGATCTGCTGCCTCGTTATGTAGCAAGTGTTGCTAATGCTAATGCTACACCACTTCAGTTAAAAAGATTGTGTGTGACAAAAAGAACATGAAGTTTTGCATGTCAGCCCTTTTTGTTTGAACTTTGTACTTGGATCCAGTTTGATAAATTGCTTACATACATTTAAAAAAAAAAGGTTTGAAAAGTACCCTGACTTAAATTATCTTGTATCCCCTTTTTTCCATTTAAGGTGATGATTTTTAAGTAGGTGAATTGGTTTGTTTACTTGTAAATAACTTGAAAATAGTTTAAATCATGCGAATGAAAAAAATGTGATAAAATTGTGATCGTGATTTTACAAAGAAAAAAATCGATGTTTTTTCCATATGGCCCACCCCGACCTCATGGCAAAGAAAAGCATTGAATTTTGACAGAAAATGAAACAAAAACAAGCCACACTTTCAGATTGTTTTCAAAAGCATCCTTCGGCCTTGGAGGCTCCCAATGAAGATTGTAGTGAAGAAGATGAGCCTTACGCTGCTAGCGTTTCTGGTAAGTAGTCTTCCAATGCTCGCTGGTTCGGCATCTAGCTGTCAGTCAAACTAACTTGTGAATTGCATGTAATGTTGACATTTCTGTGGAAACAAATAAAGCCATGTGTGTGCATGTGGATGTGGATATAATAAAACTAGAAATGCTTTGCTACAGTATCTGTATTATTTCTTTCTTTCTAGATGTGAATTCCTGGCCAGCGCTGTGGACCAAAGTTAGGCTAGGGAATTTATAAAGGCAGTGGCTATACGCACGTAAGCCCGTATCAATATACCGACATTATATCTGTTCACAGCGCCACTTGGCCAGTTCAGATCACGTGATAGGTCAGTCATTGGCCAGTTTAGGTCACGTGATTAAGACTAAACCTAACCGTAAATCTAACTCTAACGCAAAACATTGTTGCGATATAGGGTTATAACCTAAACCTAATCCTAAAATGCTACATACGTGTACTTTGGTAAACGTAACAATAGCACTAGGGGTTGTCCGTACGGCAACCGTACGAATAGACACTTTTATTTAAAAACAGGCATCCTTGGTTAGACAGAAAGTTAGGTAAGTACCAGTGAACATGCAAAACTGCAGAACAATAAGGAGGTAATTTAATATTTTTTTTATAAAAGTTACCACTAATGAATTGACTTAGATGTTAAGAACAATTCTAAGATTAGCTTCCAAAAATGTGGTATTTAAGTAGCTTTAAAAGTGCAAATAGTGCAATGTTACTTTGTAAAAACTAATGTTATACAATTTTTATCATGTTTTCATGTACTTTCAGGTTGTGGAGTGTGCAGCGCCGTCAAAGCAACTGATGTCAACTGGTTTTATTCAAGATCCAGTCATCGAATGAAAACAGGGAAACTGGCTTACTTGGCATTAAATGTGTTGTTTCCTTTGAATTGTAATAAATACAAAGTTTTAAATGCCTGTGTGCATTTATGTTGTGGTTATATAGGAGGGTGTAGGTACGCGTGCACACGGGGGGGTAAAACATAGTACACCCACTAGAAAACCACACCACTGCCTAACCCCACTAGATCCCTCCACCTAACCCAAAATATGCCAACATAGTTTCAAAGGTGTCAGAACGACCTTATTAATGCTAATGACAGATAATGGCAGCGTAACGTCAGCCTTATGTATAAAACTTCAAGTAAAGTGTCACCGATTAGTTACGGAATTGGGAATTTTATAGGCTGAGGCTTTCTTCATTCACACACCAAAATGACCCACACGTCTTCAGTTTAAAGGAGATGAGGATCCATATCCCCCTTACAGCTGGACAGCATTTTTCAAGGCCCCCCTCCTAATCTTTACATAAATGTAACACACACTGCCTGTTGTAGCCCTATATGTCATAGCACTTTAATAATTAATATCTTTGTACTAAAAATTCACTTAAAGAATACCTGTACTGGTCTTGGATATAACAAACTGTATTTAATTCATTGCCAATGAACAAAATGTACACGTACATATTTAAGTACTTTTTCCGGCAATTTTACATCCATTGAGACAACTATCAGACTTTACAGTGATACAGGTGTGTCATGTCCAGTATCATATACTGTACATGTAACATGTTTGTTTTATTGGTGCCAAATGTCATTTTAATTATTTCACAGACCATAAGCTAAAGCTCAGACCCCATGGAGAACCACTGGTATAATGCACAATAATGAGAAGAGATGTCTTTCTTTTATACTCTGCTTTGAGGCACATGCAATGATGCATTCAAAGCAGCGCTTGAAATGCAAACTATAAAATACAAAAAAAAAAATACTATTTTTGATTGTACAGAAGAGACACAAATAGATTGAAAAAAAAAAAAAAAACATGTCAAGGCTTATTTTTATTTTTGGTTTATTCAATTATTCACTCTTGAGGTTTAACTGTATACTTGGAGATCCAAGAATCAATTACACACTTTATTTTGGAATGATGGAGTGTTTACTTTTTGCAGATCTGTCTATAGCCAAAACAATATGACCACATACTGTAGTGTAGGCCAGGCTTCATCAACCACTGCGCCATGAGAGATCGTCGGGTGGGCTATGGGAAATTAATCAATTTCACTTAATTGGTCTAAAAAAACATTTTTGAAATTGAATTAATTATGGTTTGCAAATATGCCATTGTGCTGCCGTGAGCCATACACTATAGATTTGGTTCACATCCCTCCATAACAGCCTTTGGGTCAAATCTGACACTCTTAACATTTAGCAATACAGAACAAAATGTAATTATAAAATGTATTATATATTTGTTCATTGACAAGTACAATATATTTCTATAAGATAAAGATTCTTAATTGCGCTTTTTATTTGAAAAAAATATATATAAAAGATCATAAAAAGATTTTCTTTGTGTTTATTTCATTCCTATTCAAGACTTGATAAGATTGACTATATATATTGTTAATATAGGCTACAAAGTTCTATCTTTTTTTCTCCAATGTAAAAATGTATCTTGGCTAAAAAAACAGCACGTCAACTTCTCACATGTAGCTTAAGTTGCTCCTCCGAGCCTTACAATCTACGTGTCTCAGTAGCTCCTCCAATTCCGAACCACCTTTAAATAATCACGCAACTCCGGCAAGAATGAGGGGTTAAAATTAGTTTATTATTTAATAGAACAGGAAAAAAAACAAAAAAACAAATGTTTTTCATACACGGCTTTCCTATTCCTTTGGGCCACACTGCCAGTGAACAGCATATTGACCTCCAAACAAACGGAATGGTGATAATGTGGGAACAGCAGGCGGAGTCGGAACAGAACAGAGTTAACAAAGTGATGAGTTTGCTCCACGTTGTTTGTGTCACTTCTAATAAATCGAGCGAGCATCTCCTGCCTGACAGGAATGTGCAGACGAGGTGAAATTCAGCTGAAGCTATACTTAGGGGGACAGAACGCAGACTGGTCTGATAGTTCCATCACCATCCTCAATGAAACCAGCTAACAAGTCCCACCCAGCGAGTGGACGCAGATCCAGAAACCAGAGCTGTGACCAAGTAATGATGAAACAAAAACCAACTGGAGGATAATCGTTCACGTTTGCTCTGACCAATACTGATCACACATTAGTGCTATTGAGCTTCCAAACGGACACTTGGATGAGTGACAGCTTTGACAGAGGTTTAAATTAAAGACAGGGTGAAGTCGATCTGTGGATGATCAGATCCTCTGTTTGGATGTTTTGTACTTCATTAGCTTATCCTGTGCACTGATAAAGCTCCGGACAGTCTAAGAGGTTCATGTCATTTGTTTCCATTAAGGAGGGATGCATGATTACATTCTGAAAATTATCCAACTCTTCTCAGACCAATCATATTGTGCATGGGACCAAAAACACAAGAAAGAAAAAAAAAAAAAAAACACACAAGAGTGAAATCCATTCAAAGCAGGGCATATATCTGTACTACCATGACCCTATAAATAAATTCAGATAGTTTGTCTATAGAAGAAAAATAATGCACCACAACCTATGACTAAAAGCAAAACAAATGTCAAAAATAATGACATTCCATACAGCCCCTCAGTTTAGCATGAAACCATGTTTATATCCACAGAGGGTTGAAATAAACGAGAAACCTTCTAGCAGAAGGGATTCCATTTGGGCTCCACTAGTTCTTTGGAAGGCGTCATTTTTTTTTACAATATTCAATAAGAACAGTCCTGTGAACCGTCGCTCTCTGTGAGTCTGTTTAGAAACACCAGTCCGTGAAACCTTAAACATTTTTTTTTCCTTTTCTTCTTAGAAAATACAAAGTGTAAAAGTAGGCCACAACATAAAACCCAGCAGATGTAAAACCACCTCAACAGTAACATTAGCCTGTAAATTCTTAGGCCTCAATAGTGAGGCCGCCTCCAAAGTATCAGGGAGCACAATATTCTTAACACAGTATATGACTTACAGGAGAAAAAGACAAAAAATCCTAACATTCAGCCATACAAAATAATCTGACACACAACAACTTCTCCAATATACACAATGTGGTTGACAGAGAAGAGGCAGTTTGTGTGCAGGTAGATTCTTTCTTTTTTTTTTTTTAAGTCCTTTTTTTTTGATCACTTTTGCAAAGCAGAAGCAGTATTTATTTATTTATTTATTTTTTCCATGGGTGGTCCTCAAAGCTCAACGACATTCCCTACGATGAGGTTTTCTGTTTTGGCCTCCATGTCTGACTGAATCAGACCCAGTTGGGCAGGACATAAGGCGGATATCTTCTGAGTATATAATATTGATTTTGACTAAATCTGAACTCGTCCAGAGGCAGGAGAGCACTGGGATTCTCTACCAACATCCAGTTATTGCAGCTGGAGGAGAGGCTATAATGAGACTGATGTAAAATTGAAGAGCCCCACATCTACTCCAACCCTCCAAAGTTCTCCCAAAATTCTCTGACGTATTTCCATGTGTTCAGGAAGCAGCCTGAACGTAGCTTCAATTAAAGGAGGGATTGAGGAAGGGAGGTAGCAGAAGAGGAACATGAGTAGGAACACGTCCAGCTAATACCAGAGGATGACTTTCCTCGCTCCGTTTGGACTTGAATCCACAGAAGGATTAAAAGAAAAAATGAAAATGGCTGTTATTGTTTTTGAAGTAGGCTAAAAGTTATGGGGCTCAGTGGGGGGTGGGGTTGCATTATTTCCATGTGTTTGCTGCTTGGGAGATAGAACGAGAGGGAATCATGTCCAGCAGGTATTCTCGCTGACGCTCCACTGCAGCGTTGCTCTTATGGGCAGCCAGGCTGGGGTTCACATAGGCCATGGTCACACCTGTACCACACACACACACACACACACACACACACACACACTGTCATTAGAGGCTAAACTCAGATATTCATTGGGTAAACATATAAACACGTTAAAGTACTTCAGCCCTACACACTTTTTCTACTGTAAATGAAGCAGAAACAAATTCACCAAACATTTTCTGGCTGCATCTTTGATTTTATCTGTCCCATGGGACTGTGGAGTCAGCTAACAGCTTCTCTCGTCTCCTTTTTCGGCATGTACAAAAAAAAAAAAAAAAATGTAAAAAAAAAAAAAAGTGAATGTAACCATGTCGGAAATAAACTGAATAAATAAAAAAAAATAAAAAAATAACAAATACAATGGAGTAGCGCCATCTGTTCTGCATCTTTTATAATTTAGTTGTACAGTATATTGTGCATTTCTCCATATTTATGTCCATGGCAGTTAAAGCTGCTGGACACAAACTATTTTAAAGACATAGTATTGGCCTCATAGATCAATAAAAAAGACAAAAAGAAGAAAAAAAAACATTAAAGTTAAAATTGCTCATCAAAAGTTCCACTGTTCATCGACATTGAAGTTTTGCGCGTTGCATTGTGGGATGTGTTATTACATCTTTCTGATATCACTGATAATACCGGTAACAAACTAGAGCAAAAATATTTTCAAGCCAATCAATGTCCTTCTTGTCTGGCAAAGAAACACAAATGAAGTAAAAACACTTCTTTGCATCAATTTAAAGGACTCCACATCCCACAATGCAGTGCACGAAAATGTAAACAAATGGAGTGTTTCCGATGGAGATGAAAACTAACTTTTGAGCAGCAATTTTAACCTTTTACATGATCTTCGATTTATTGATCTATGAGGCCAACACAATGGATTCATCTGATAAAAAAAGAAGTTGTCCAGCACCTTTAAAGGGTAAAAACAGATTTTGTTATACACCCAGTTTAGTATCAATTCACCATCAGATAAAATGATGAATAAATGATGTATTTAGGATATCCTGAGATCCAATGTTGATCACTTATCAGTCCAATTTAAACATAAAAAAATTAAGAGTATCGGATTATATCCGCCTGCATTTAAAATCTGTCATTTTTCAGGGTCTTCTGTTTTCATTGTTTTTTTTTTTTATCTATTAGATTCAATTACTCATTTGTAGAATATTCTTATATTTAAGATTAAAATTTCTGTTAGCTTTTGGTTGATAATGGGTCAGTTTTTCCTCAAACCTACTATTGCTAACTATTATTCTCTGAGTGTTTTCACTTGATCAAACATGATCCTAACATTCCACACTACAAAATACGTAACAAGTATGTGGGATTCATGCTGATATAAGATCAGATTAAAGTTCGGTATCACAAGGTAAATGTTATTGACTCTACTCTTGCTGTTATGGAAAATGGAAGCATATTGGCTATAAAAAGGGACATCAGACCCATCACCTCACCTGCATTGCTGCTCTGCTTCCTCCAGGCAGTCATGTTGCCCTGGTTACTACTGGAAGTGCTGACCTTTGCCCCGTGCTGCAGCGACCGTGCTGACGTGTGCTTGTCAGACCTCCCACCCAATGCAGCAGCTGCCACTGCATTCTGCAGCTGAGAGGAGGTGAAAGAGTGCGTCATGCCGTGAGCACTCACAGACTGGAGGCTGTGAGCCAGCTGACTCTGAGGACGCACACAAAGTCACAGGAAAGTTGGTGAATGACCAGTTGTTTAGATCAACTTTGACAAAAACACATGTGACACTAACCTGCTTAATGCTGTGATGGCCAGCTGATCGGTGATGCATGGCAGCCCTGACCTGCTTATACTGCTGGGACACCAGCGCATCACTTTTGGACAAGGAGGGAGAGGACGACGAAGATTTAGAGATGGAAGAAGATGACGCAGCCTGCTGGAGAATGCGCTGCTCGATCTCCTGCTCCTGTTGGAGCGCCTTTACGAAGGCTGCCTTCAGCCGGTTGGTGTGCTCGGCCTTCAGAGCCTTCTTCTGATTGGACGACATGCACTGGTCACAGAGCACAGTCCCGGCCTTCTCTTTTCTCCAGCGGGAGGTAAAGTCAGTCTTGCACTGAGCACACGTGTATGGCTCTTTGGGGATGGAGTTGGCCATTGCAGCAGCTGGGCCTAGGTTTCCTGTGAAACACACGACACACCCATAATAAATAAGAGCGCTCCTTAAGGCTCATTCTTCAGTTTCATCATCTCATGTGCAAACCTTGACCCACCTCTGCCGTGCATCTCTAGAAGTTTTTGCACCACCTCTTCCAACCCCAACAAATAAATGAATTCATTGTTGGCAGCAGAGGGGAGGAAGTTAAACTCGGGTGCAGATGGTTTGGGAGGAGGAATCTCCAGCAGCGTCTTTTCCAACTGTTTGCGCAGAGCTAGCTTAGCTGCTGCTTGCCGACTAGCTGGAGAGTCATTGATGCTGGAGTTTGGTGATATAGAGGAACCCTTTAGGCTGGTTGGGGAGGCCTGGATGGAAAGGAACAACATCCAAGTGTGACAAACTCATTGTGATGTGCAAGCAAAGCTGTCAATGGTAAATACGTAAAGTCTGGATTATTGGGCCACCGCATGCAAGATCTTCACCTGAGGGATGTTGACCATGACATTACTATTGGCCACATTAGCAACACGGATAAGTCCCTGCTGAATGATTCTCTGACCCTGGACCTGCACATTAGGCACTGAAGCTCTGGGTGCCAGCAAGAGTGGAGGCGGGCCTGAACCACTGTGCCTGATAGTCTGAGAAAAACAACCACATCAGCATCAATAAGATTAATGTAGAGAGAAAGAGGAGTGACAAAAGCAGAAACAATCAAAGCCTTTATTTGAGAACGTCTGAAGGCAAAAGGAAGCAATAGTAAACACATTGGTCCTCATTTATCAACCTTGCGTGAAAACGAGTGCAAATCTGAATGCACATTTGGTGGCACGACAGGACAAACATGTGATTCATGAAACATTCGTATTTGACCAATCACATAGTACAGATGATCAGGTGTTGATAAATGCGGCAACTGAGTTTGAGTCATTAACATGTTTCGGAGGCACCGCCCACTGAGGTCTAACTAGAAGAGAAACATTTACAAGATGAAAATCGGCATCCTCAAATCAGAGGTTTAGCAAAAAAAATATTTAGTCAACGAGCAGGTGAAGTCTGCCCACCTGTGTGATATGACGTTTATGTCGACCTCAGTCCACACACTTCAGGCAAAATCACATTAAATGAACCCTTAAAAAAAAAAAAACTTTAAATTGAATGTTGTCCCTTCTGTGTTTATGCCTTCAGACAATTTCACCAATAATTCATCACGTTACTGATTAAATACTGTAGCGCATTTGTGAAAGTTTAAGGTAAACCTTACAATTTAAAAGCATGAATGAGGTCCTATTTCCTCCATACAGCTTCATTCCCCACTGTGATGTTACGGAAAAACTGATCAGGCCTGCGTGAATAAGGTCGTCCGCCGGTCATATGCTCAGATCTGAACGTACCAACTGTTGATAAATGAGGGCCATTGATTTCAAGTTGCTTCTGCCACACTAACCTGGGCTCCTCTGACCAGGGGAGGCATCACAGTCTGAGAGTTGTGTTTGAAGGAGACGTGTTGTCCACCACGCACCAAGGGAGGGGGGATCACTGTACCTGAGCTACGACCGGTCACCTACGCACAATTAGATAATATTATAAACACTGATTCCAACAGTATATTTCATTACATGAAAGTGAAAAAAAGTTCTCATGAATGTAAAACAATGTTAATTAAGTGATAGAAAACAAAGCTAGTATGTTAGTAACAACCTGGAGGGGTCCTTTGCTGGATGTCATGCTTCCTCTCACCAGAGGAGGAGGAGTCGCCACAGAGCCAGATGCCTGTAAATCATATCACCATGTGTTACTGAACTGAATGTGTTGATGTGCACTTTAATCTACATTTGGAGAAAACTCAGATTTGTACCTTTTGTACAGTGCTCTCTTTCTGGATCTGGCTCTGTCGCAGTTTCTTAAGCAGCACCAGCTTTGCCTCCTGAAGCCTGAGTTCCTCCTTCAGCTGTTTGATGATGCGCTCTCTTTCTTCAGGTGAGCTTTTCTACACACAAAGAGAAAAGAAGAGCTGACTCAGGAAACTCACAGGGATTAAAATGACTTTCAGGCAGACAGTACAATTATTGGAAGTCCGTTTTATGTACCATAAATTTATCTGTGTCCGTATTTGTGAGGCAGTGGCCGTTCATTAGAGGACTGGAAGGCTCATTGTCCGATAACACGATGACATCATCTGGTGAGGGCGGTTGTCGCTCTTTCTTAATTTCACTGTGGAGACAAAAAAAATGGAAGAAACTTTACTTATATCTGTAACCCAAACTCCAGCCACCTTGCAGTTTATTCTTTTGTCCAGAAGATGGCAGTATATAATAAAAAAACCTCTTTTGTAGCATGAACGTGTGCATTGGGACACACAAGAAGAAAAGAGATCAATAATAGAGTAATGGCGGCAGAGGAGAAACACAACGACCCCATTATCTCTGCAGCAGTAACATTTACAGACCTCCAGCTGAATCCCTAAGAAAAATCTAAATCACTGGTGTAAAAAACCCAATAATCTCTACTATTGTTTGCTATCAATACTAAAGGAAATGCTGATTAAACATAAGGTGGCTCAAGGTGTTTGCTAATGGCCTTTGTTCTCCAGTGAGCTGCAAATGAATCATTCCAAAGAAGAAACAAGGATGACTGTGATTTTAGTTTTTAGTGACGTGAGGAGAGGATATCTGCTACTGTCACAGCAGGGATCATTTAATGTCATACATGTGTATGAATGTTAAACAACGCTGTCTAAAGTATGGCTCCAGCTTAAGGTACATGACAGTGAGTGAGAGGTTCATGTCTTACTGTGAAGTTCTGCATGTATACATGCAGCAAAGTTACATAATTGTTCAGGAGCTGCAGAGTGAGAGGCTTTAGGGTTTCACGTTCAAAAACCGGTTTACCACGCAGACAGTGCCTGGCCCCTCCCCTCTCCTACCTCCGTAGCGAGGCCTTGTGGCCTTGCCGGATCACCACAGCCTGGGCCTCGGATCTGCCCTCCCTCCCAGCTGCAGACACCAGAGACACAAGCGGAGCAGAGCGGAGCGGAGGTCCATCAGTGTGGGGGGGAGGGACATCCATGGCCAGGAGCCAACCTATTGTGTACACTTGCTCTCACTCAGTCACCCACAGTCACTACTTCCAACACCCCTCCCCCACATCCTCACTTAGTTGTTCATCTTTTATACTTCAACTCACTGACTCACTCCTTGATTCCTACATCACAACAGCTTCTTCAGCACACACAACATGCACAATGACTGACAATCTTAGCCCAACATAAATGTCAATATTTCCTAGCAACTTATTGATGATCATATTAAATGAACGCCTTAAGGTAACAATCCTTGCATTGTTGTTGACGTTCATGGTACGGATGGCAAGGAAACAACACATGACATCAAGGCGTAAGGCTTTATTTTTCCCCGACTGACCAGGCCTTCTCCATCACACAGAATAGCTGGTGATAACATCGACAACTACGGTACCCTGAGCTGCTTATACAAGCATCACAACACAGCATCAGCTTGGTTATGTAAGGTCCCCTTCACTATTTTTGCATGCCTCGGCTTTGCCCCGATGATGACGGCTTTGCACTGACCATGCTGCAGGACTGCTGAATCAGTGATTATGTGGTGCAGTGGGAGTCTCCATTGAAAATGCAACGCAACACCACCTGCTGCCACTTTAAGCATTGTAAGACTGTGTTAATAATAAGATAGTAGGGCAGTAAGTAGGCAACATGCCCAGTGAAGAGGAGTTCAGATATTGGCACGCTTTTCTACAGCACACGAACAAGCACAAACAAGCAGGCCACATGTGATGAGAAGGCCTGAAGTTCATTTCAATACAGAGTTCATGTCCCCCTTGTTCCACATAATGACCAGCATGCAGCGAGTGGGTCCCAAAGAGGAAACCTATGTGTAGCCATTAAACAGAATGCACTTTCAGATGAGTCA
This sequence comes from Gouania willdenowi, assembly GCF_900634775.1. Lineage (NCBI taxonomy): Eukaryota > Metazoa > Chordata > Actinopteri > Blenniiformes > Gobiesocidae > Gouania > Gouania willdenowi. The sequence continues at coordinate 26,889,746 of NC_041047.1, read as the reverse complement.
CCTCGCACTTTAACTGTCATGACATCCGTGTGTGTGTATTTACTGCTCTACCGAACACACGTCACATGACATCAGGCATTCACTGTGTGGTCATGTGACACACCCACCACCCTACAGGCCCCTCCTCCCAACTGCTCCTTCCAATGTGGAAACCATAGCAACGGCCAGTTAGAACCAGTTTGTGACACATAGCCTTCATTTTGTGTGAAGTGTGAGGCAGAGTCCAGGTGCTGCCGAGGGAGAAAATGGAGCCCTGGCCCCAGGAGCCTCAAAACTTTCAGCAGAATGAGGGCAGCCACGGAGTCACTTCCTGTGTGACTCCTGTCAGACCACGAGCTAGTGCCAAGTTAGAAGAGAAACCTGAAACTTCAATAGACCCATCTGTTGCATATGTGCTTGAACTCAGCGACCCGTAGGACATAAACTATCTGAAAAGTTTTAAATCAAAGTTGGATGCTCAAAACAGAGAAGCATTCATTTCAGCAACCCTGAAAACCACAATGAAAAATGAACAGAGAAGCGCATTAGGTGTAGATACTTTAAAACTTCCTATAATGGACAAGGTAGTCTGAACTTCAAATGTCACAGCCACATGCAAAAAAAACAGATGCACACACTCCAGGTCAAGCATGTACTGAATCCCACTCAGTACTGGTCCCACTTTACTTACCTTTAGTAACTTCCTTTGCAACTGGACTTGATGCCAGCAATTCTGTACGTAAATACCATGACATGAGATTGACTGCACCGTCCTCAATACCACAAACGTGGTTTTACGTCTCCTAATTTTCCCCTGCAGAACTACCACTAGCACAGTAGAATGACCTTTTACCATTTACAAAGGTTTGATTATACCACTGACACAGTGGTGATTTTGTTTTTACTTCATTCATTTACCTCCTAGAAAAGATGAGAACAGAACATTTTCCTCATGGAAAAGCTAATAATAAGAGTCAATAAAAGCCAGTAAGCACCATAGCATGATGATGCATTAAAAGTGAGGCAAGTTGTTCAAAGGTCATAAAAAGTACTGAGCAACAAAACTTTCTCACTTAAAGGTATAGTTATATATTTCCAGGGCTTTGATATATACAGATGTTACCTACTTGTAAGACAAATTGATGGCCAAAAACAAAATAAGTTGCAAAGTATAGCTTCCCCCCCCCCCCCCATTTTCATTAAGAAATCTTTGGCTTACAGCACCTTCCATTACCAATGCCCTACCTTTTCTTAACTATTTAATATTTACTTCTTACAATATATACTGTATATATATATATATATATATATATATAGATAGATATATTAGGACATCTCAGGGCTGTGAGTTAATGCAAATTCAAGTTGGAATTATCTCAATAGTGGCATTAAATTTGTTATCATTGATTAAAAACATAAATCAATGCTGTAAATTGCGCTATACAAATAAAGATGAATTGAATAAATAAATCAAAATTGCCACATTTTGCCACATTAAATCGCGACCCACTTTTTTTCTAGAAGTCAACCAACCAAACGTAGTTTGGTTAAGTAAGTGTAAACTTCATCCTGCTCCTTTTCAGGCACAGATACAGACAGAAGAAAGATTTGTTGTTGCTTTCTTAATTGTTTAATTTTTCATTCATTTTGTCTCCTTTTGGAATTAAAATTGTTCATGTCTGAAATAAACATGACAGACAAATATTTTTCAAATTCTCACTGAGAAAAAATCCCTAAATATTTGATTTATCATTACTAAGTTTCTTCCGGTCCTTGTCCTATATATAGCCTAATAGAAAAAGGTCTAAATCATGAAAATGTTATGGGTTCAATTTTTGTCAATAAGTTTTTCATTTTCTTTACAAAATGCATCCTGTACAGGGTTTGTGGGGCTGTGCTGGTTCACACTGGGTGCAGATTTTCATGTTTAATTCAGGATTTCTACTTAAATGTTTAAGGTCTTCCCCCCCCGAGGTGAGCATGTGCAGTTTTTGAAGCAAACTGATACTTGGAGGCTAATAAAATTGCTCCACTAATCATAGTGTATTTGAAACATTTTGCAAGTGAGGAAATGCATGGTTTCCAAATCCATTTGACTGAATAAACCAACCAAACATCATATCCTGTACTTGAAACGGGCCTTTTGATTTGTCTCACCTTTTGGATGTGCTCATGTCCACAGGCTCGTCTCCAGTCTGTACCTCCACCTTAATGGTGGCCTTTACTTCACCAGCCTTCAGGATGCTGGCTGCCACCTTTACAGCTTGCTCGCTCTTTAACTTGACACTCTCAGCTTCAGATCCCACCAGGCCAAGAGGGCTCCCCTCTGCATCACTCCCCTCCAGCTTAACCCTTTTACTGTCCGTGTCCCCTGGGGAGCCAGTAACAGCAGCACTGTCCCTCTCCAGGGCTCGCTTCTGGCTGCGTGTCTGACGCACCGCCTCCTCCGACATGACTGCTCTCACCCTGAGGACAGAGAGGGAACACTTTAGTATGGTCTTCAAGTAGTAATAAAGTGAACTTAAAGCACAAGCTTAAGTATTGTCCCACCACAAAATTAGTAATACATTTGATGACAGTATAGTTTGGATTGGATTTCATCTTTAAGAGCATTTTATTTTAGTTTTTAAAACATTTATGGTTTTACTATGACAAAAATATAACAGATTGTTACTCTACAAGGGGATCAATACAAAAATGTTATGAAGCCTGGCAAACTTTTTTGACTTATTTTGGAAAATCTGAGCAGATAACATTTGTTAATGTGATATAAATGTACTTAAGGATTTCTTTTTTTCTTTTCTTTTTTTTTGGGGGGGGAGGGGGTGTTTGGTGTGTGTGTCTTGTGAACTGTAATTCTTGAGTTATCTGGCCTACTGTTTATAGGGTGGGATGGGGAGGGGAAAAGGAAAAAAGGAAACGTATGGGTTGAATGATGGTATCCGTTCTATTCAAAATGAAATATATATATATATACAGTGGGGCAAAAAAGTATTTAGTCAGCCACCAATTGTGCAAGTTCTCCCACTTAAAATGATGACAGAGGTCTGTAATTTTCATCATAGGTACACTTCAACTGTGAGAGACAGAATGTGAAAAAAAAAAATCCAGGAATTCACATTGTAGGATTTTTAAAGAATTTATTTGTAAATTATGGTGGAAAATAAGTATTTGGTCAATAACAAAAATTCAACTCAATACTTTGTAATATAACCTTTGTTGGCAATAACAGAGGTCAAACGATTACTATAGGTCTTTACCAGGTTTGCACACACAGTAGCTGGTATTTTGGCCCATTCCTCCATGCAGATCTTCTCGAGAGCAGTGATGTTTTGGGGCTGTCGCCGAGCAACACGGACTTTCAACTCCCTCCACAGATTTTCTATATATATTATATTTAGTCAACACTGGTTTGAGTGAAGCTACTGTATAATACAACGGTTAACACCATTATATGTACTCTAAAATACAGTAACTGTCACACTTGACTTCACAATGACAAATTGTAAAATCCAGTCCTTCACCAAATTAGTTTTTTTTCTTTTCACAATTTAAATTTTTATTCATATTATCCTTTTTCCCCATCGATTTTCCTGTTAAGGCAACAGTCGTGTGGACCCTAAACTAAGTTCAGAAGAACATCAGCAAAGTGTCAATAGTCTTAAAGACACTTAACTTTAAAGAAAGCGGGACATTCAACAACCAGGGGGCTAATCACAAACTCTGTCCAAGTGTTTGCCTGAAATAAATGAGAATAATAGTTTGTGGGGTAATGTGCATCGATTGCAGGCTGTGCCTTTAAGACCGTGGAAGAAGCTATGGATGCAGCTCCTCACCAACATGAATTAATATTAGCTTCTGGAAAGCCATTTGGGCATTATTTTATTACATTGTAAAGCATTAGGATAAAAACTGTGTGAAAACTAACACGGTTGTTTCAAATAAATACTAAATAGACATACATTTATATTTATTTATGCTTTGAAATTCATACATGAAAAAAAAGGTTAATTGATTAAAGAAAACTGTTTAAGGATTTTTATGAATGTGTGAATTATTTTAGTCAAACTGTGCAGAGTGGACGTCCAAAGAGCAGGACTGACAGAACGATGTCCTGTCAAACTATAAGAAAAAAAAATGGAAAGTATGGAAATAAACAGACTCAGAAGAAACATGCATGTCAGGATTTAATTTAATTTAAATGACATATGTATTGGCTAAAACTCTGGTTTACTTAATGACATTTTTAGCTGTAGAAAAGGGGCATCCCTTATGCAAGCACTTCCTGTCCTACTGTCACAGGCTCAAATACTGACCTAAATCTCACTCAGTACAGTAACCGTGGTGGATGATGGATCCGCTGAGATTTCTGGGTAAAAATATATTACGCAACAGAAAAAAGCACTAACGTTGTGCAATATTTACAGCAGCACACTGATGTAGGTTGCGTACCCAGGCATACAGCTTCACATCCAATGGTTAAATATCAAAGTTCAACACGGACTAAACGACCATCTTATGAAATGTATGTCAAGAGTTGGTTTTGTTCCTTGCATGAACCTTTATCACAGCTCTTCAACACACAAAAAGACACAAAAAATAGCTGCCCTGAAAGCCTGAGAGTGGTATGCTTTGAGAGAAGGCATTGGTTTAACCTATGAAACGACAGACTGGCAGCGAGAGGGGAGGGGGAATATTGAGGCCACAGACACATCCAAACAAGAACAAAGAGGGAGGAGGGACAAGGAGGAAGAGAAGAAATCCTGTCGTCTTCAGCCATTCCACAACATGGCGAACAGACGAGATCAATGAGAGTGCATTGTGCACCATAATTGATATTATTGACCAATAGTGTCTGTGGGGATAGACACTTTACCCACAATACAAAAAAACCTAATGGCAGCTAAATATGTGTTGTTTATTAGTATTAATATGCTTTATTAGTTAAACGGCTGCCCCTAATGGCAGTATAGACAGGAAGACAAAGAGATCCTGCTGAGTGTCACATATAAAACAAAGAATTCCGTTACAGATGGGAGGATAAACATGTTTTTCATCCATTTCATTCCAGTGCTGTGGGCAGGAAGACTGCTGATTTTATTTGCCATTTTCATTGTTATTCTAGGTGAAGTTTTTGAATGAGTGAAGTAGAGACATGCACAAGCCTGACACGGCAAAAAAATTATCCTTAAATCCTTCCTTAAATTGTTACTTATTAGTAGGGATCGATTGATATGGATGTTTTAGGGCCGATGCTGATACCAATTTTTTTTCCATCAGCCTTAGCCGATGATCGATACGGACTGCCGATTTTCTTGAGCCGATACTTCTTTTGCTCCCTCAATTTACAACATAAAAATTACACAATGATGACAACAAATGGCACGAGTCTCAAATTAAAAAGAATGAACATTTATTGAAATTAACAAAAGTGAGGTAGAACAAAAATAAGCAAAAAATATTAAAAACAGGTGATGTAGAACAAGAGCAAGTAGAAAATATTTCTAATCTCCGCCCACATATACGTAAAAATCGCGAAAATCGGCCGATATTATTGGCCAGCCGATGTATCGGTCTATCACTACTTATTAGTAGTATTATCTATAATTTCTACATCAGTTTTATTATGTAGAGGCTCCAATGCATAATGCTCGAGTATACAGCAAGGACAGATGTGACCCAGTAGTGTTGGGTGGCATTCCAGTTGACACCGAACATCGATGTTTATTGTCTATTTGTATATCAGTTTTTCCTATATCATAATATCGGTGATTATGTAGTGTGTGATGCCGAGCGGTGAAACGTTCTGCCATGCGACGCTGTTTGAGAGGAAACTGTTTTTCAGTTGCAAAAAGCAAGCAAGCATGGTATCACATCGCAATCAGTGACATATTTGGGCCTGAATGCAAGACATTTTGCTCTTTGTATGTAATGCCAGTATGTGTCGCAGAGTGTCTACCCACAGTTAGTGATGTGTCGTACACTTTTAAACATGTGTTTAAAAGTGTACGACACATCACTGGCCGGTGACTCTCGTAGAGTCACTGGCCTCTACGAGAGCACCAAAGACAGCCCAGTCTTCGGCTAAAGTGTCCGATTTTTTAATGGACTTTGGTTAGAAGTGTAGGATGACAGCAGTGAGCATTTAAATAAGCCACTTTAAGCCCCATCTCCCTGATATATGACAATATGCAATAGAAACAAAAAAAAAGCTTTATAAATAAATTAACACTTGATGTAAAAATTGTGATTACATATTTAGTAAAGCAGTCCTCATAGGCTTTTCAATTATAGCTTAAAACTATCAGGCTATAGCTACAACAGCTAATAAGGGAGATTTATTGTAATTTACAATAATAGATGAGACGGCTTCCTAAAATTGGTTTGTCTGTATGCAAGTATGCAGTTTAATACAAACCATAAAAATGTACATAAAATACATACATAAAATCCAATGCAATAATGCATTGGATTTTATATAGCGCTTTATCATAGACACTCAAATTCGCTTTACAGAATTAAGGCATTGTTCTTTCACTCCACACTTAGTGGTGGTAAGCTACTATTATAGCCACAGACTGACAGAAGCGAGGCTGCCATAGTGCGCCATCAGCCCCTCCAAATACCACCAACACTCACTCACACACTATATTCATACTAGATAATGTGGGTTAAGTGTCTTGCCCAAAAACACATTGACAGAAACCACTGAAGCGACTGTCCACCACTATGGCACCTGGAATTCTCAGTGGTCTCTCATCCAACCACTAACCAGGCCCAGACCTGCTTGGCTTCCAAGATCCATGATTTAAACCATAAGTTATCGGTTTATCATTCACTGGTCAAATATACATGTACCGGTACCTCAAATACTAAAATATTTGTTGAAAATGAATAAAGCAGACTGATTGGCACACAAACAACTATCATGTAATAATCATCAACTGGTAAGCAAATATTGCTCCATCAGCACAGATTTGTGTTTAAAGTATGTACTGGTATAGATGCCTTTGAGCAGCGTAGAAAATGGAAACCAGGTACTCCGGTTTCCTCCCATCATCAAAAATCCTGTATGTCGGCTTAACTGGAGTTACTAGACTGCCAATAGTCTAGATTGTTTAGTGAATGTTTGCCCTGTGATGGACTGGTGCCCTGTCCAGGCCAGGGTGTACCCACACCTAGCACCTACTAGTAGCTAGAGAAAGGCACCAGCACTGCCCAGTGGACGCAGTTGGTTTACAAATGTGTTTTTCATTTGCACAATAAAAGGAGTCTTTGTTTTCACTGCAACTGTCATGTATTTTGAATTCTTCACTTCTTTCATATGAAATGCCTCATCACAGTAAAATAGGTCATTGTTAATCCAATTTACTGAAGTAATTATTCTCTAAATCATTAGAAAATGTGCTTAACACCAAGTTGTGCTCAGTCAAAAATACAATCCTTTGCAGTGGAACCAACATAAATATTTTTTTTAAATACTGATGAAACTTTTGCTAATATTGCCCAGCACTTTGCCCCTCTGTACCCTCCCTGGACACAAAGGCTATATATCTGCTGGACATGGAAGCCCATATACCACACACACTGCTTTACATGTCACGACAGTAAGACAGATAGAATTGGTGGCAGATCAAAGCCTTTGCCGTGTCACTGTGGTGGAGCGTGTCAGGTAGAAAATGAGCGTAAGCCTTTGGGATAAGAGAGTTAGATGTACACGCCTCTAGGATGGCTGTTGCTGCTAGTTTCAGTTCTACAGACACGTGGCTACCTTTGTCCCGGAGGATAGAAATGGCATTGTGAAGAAGCCAGTGTTTAATGCACTGAATGCTCTGCTACTAAGCAACAAAGGGGTGGCATTTCAAATTGTTGTCCATGCATATGCTGCACTGGGTTATGTATGCTCTAGACTAGAGAATGGCTCAGAGGGATGTATTTACTAGTCCTCCTTGGTGCATTATTTTTAATTCCACTGAGGCTTCAGTGAAGCACCATCACTCACAATGCATTTGGCATCAGGAATTGTATTTCATGACAACCAGCCAAGTACAAAGAAAAAGGCAGTAATGCTAACAGGTTATAGACGCTGATTGCTTACTTGATCAGGTCCTCTGAAAATCACAGAATTAAATTGGTGAAACAAAAGCATGGAATCCTCACCTTTGGGAATAACCAGAATATATCCCCACTTTCATGCATTTCCACAATATGTTTCCCCATTGAAAGGATGGGTAAATGTGTGGCAAATGTTTGGAAAAAATAAATACATGGAGCTGTCAAACACTGTACAAAATCTTGTGTTACAAGATGTTGAGGTCAGTCTTGTAAAATTTGATGAGATTTGATTGTGTTTTGTCCTGCACTTCTTAGGCTTAGAAGCTTAGAAAACATATTATTGACAAGATTTAACTTTGTTTTTTAGTTTTTTTTTTAATGAGTTTGGGATGTTAGTGTGTCAGTAATTACATCAAATTATGTAAAGCAGATAAAATGGAAATGGATACTCAAGAATGGAAATTAATAATAAAAAAATAAATAAAAAAATATTAATAACATTTAAAAACCTGAATTGGGTAAACCCTGAAATGGAAACTGGGAAAACTGAAAACAGAAAGACAAAAACTGTACTTTACCAAGTAGTCAAAAGCAACTCTGATTATTTAAATCAGTTTGTGATTTTCTATTACAATCTTAAGTTACCAGGGGGAACACCGAGATCAAATTCCATTGGCCAGGAGTCAAAATACTCAAGATAAGACATTTGGACTAACAATGAACACAAACATTTACAGTGTAAATGAGATTTAATTGTGACTCCCAATTAAATCACAATTTCTCATTTCTTTCCACCAAGTAGGCCAACTTTTGTAGGTGGTCTACGTTTAGTCAGACCTCCAATTTTCTGTAATTGGGTAAAACGGACAGAAACTCTGGAATATACTTCCTGAAATGAAAATGGGCATATCGTTGTTATTCGTGTACTTTTTTTATCATTAAAAATGCACAGATGTCAAATCTCGTCCAGAATCCTGCGTGATTTCAGCACATGCTTTCATCCTACTGATGCAAAAAGATGAAAGTATTAACTCAATTAACCATATTGAGCATGTTTGGCACCATTTTGAGATGTCTAATGGCCAATAATGACATCATCTAACCAGGAAAAGCCAACAAGACATTTTGAAATATGAAAGAGAGGAAAAAATTCATCTTAACTAACAAATCCACAACCAACAAATGTGGCCAAGATGATAAGAATAGTGGTCAGGCAAAGGAGGACCAGTAAATGATGAGTGGTCTGTGCCCATTTCTCTTGGGAAACTGGAGGAGGAATATCGTAGATGCATGTCTTTCTTATTCCCTCACTAAAATAGGCCTGAGGCCAGGGCTGATCTTAGAGAGAAAAAGGGGTGATGGTCTTGGGGGGTTGGAAGACGAATCTATCTATCAACCATTTCAAACTGATCCACTTTCTGCGTGACCTCGATCAATTTGTGATATCCAAAGGTGTGGATGATGTATGTTGCTGTCAATTATAAACAAGTGTTCAACAATGTGGATTGTAAAGATGTTTTGATTAATTATTAATTTTGTTTTCAGTGTCACAAAATATTATATGCCTACATTTAAGCAAATGCATAAATTCAGGACCCAGGCCAACACTGCAGGCTTTTTTCCACCTTTAATCCGTCTTCTATTGTGTCTCAAAGTTCATATAGAACCTAGATCAATGGCACAGTCTCATCCCCTCAGGTAGAGGGCATCTCTATTGCAGTACTAACTTCCCCACTGGGACTGGACCCTGCTAGCCAACACATTACCAGTCATTTTAATAAAGATGGAGGCATTTCTACTGTGTCCTCTAGGGTTTATTAAACAAGGAAAACTATCATAGGTTCAAAAAAAAGGTAGAACTAATACAGAAAGCAGAGGGGTCTGTAGTTAAAAGGCCTTACCTCATTTCAAATTAATTTAGTCACTCAAGTTGACAAACATCTATCTAAACCAGTGCCCGTATTCACAAAGCATCCTAAGGCTAAAAGTAGGTCTTAATGACGTCACTCTTAGAAAGTTCTTAGAATTCCTCAAATTTTAAAATTTTTCTGCACTGGCTCGTGACAACAAGGCTAACTATGTTGATTTACCCCTGTTTTGCCATATTAACTCGTAACATTTCAGCTGTAAGATAATATATGATCGCAAGTCACTACTCCAACTAAAAGTTGCCGGCAGCTGAGGCACGGTAGCGGCCGATGTGCAGAGAAACCTACGCAGCCTAGGACTGCTATGCCTAGATGACCGAGCGGCCCACGAAGCAGCGGGTTGGTCTGCCAGCACTCTCCACCACTGGAGCAGATGGAGGCGGCGTGACAAATGGCAGAAAAAGTGGCTGCCACGAAGGACTATCGGCTAGGCTAAAGGCTAAGCCATGGAGAACCCCGCACAGCGCACACACATCACACACCGCTTATATAGCCATGTGTTTTACTGTAATGTGCAGTTTTTTGGCTGAAAACAATAACAAGAGTATCTGGGTAGCGTCTACAGACACGCCTACTCATGAAGCGAGCCGAACAGGCGGGCAATGTCTACAGTAGCCCCTCCCATCAGTCAGCACCGCATGCGGGTGCTTAAGGAGAACTGACAGGCATCCCGGCAGTGTCAATGCTCGTCTGAGGTTTGAGGATTAACGGCATCTTAAAATACCGTTAACAGGACCGATAAGGATGTAGGGCCCCGGGGCCGTTTTGATACCGGGTTTCGGTACCCATCCCTACTGGGAATAAAACTACTCTGATTCTGACTTTTCTTACACAGCGTAACGTAATAGCAGCCTTGTATTGCTGCATGATTTGTTCGCTCCTTTCTCTGTGTGCTGTAATCTCTGTCCTCGCTTTGATTGCAGCAGGTAACAGTGCTTCACACAGGTATCTTGTGCCACACAGGAGAGGGAACGATGCATTGATTATCAGGGCCAACAATCACAGTAATCACTGACAGCTGTGTCTGCTCCACCATTAATATCAAATACATAAAGCAGTAAAATTATCAACGTGGACAGTTAACTACAATGAGTATATCAATACAATAATCAGCATGTGAATGAGGTTCAAACATTTTAATTTAACTTTGCTGAATTCAATTAATTTCATGATTACAGATTTCTTAATGCAATCCAAGTATGATCAGTTTATTTTACTCTCCATTCATTATTAGGAGCACAGAGCACCATTTTTTTTTCATTTTTTCATACCCAGTAACGGGGTCAACCACACCTAAGACAACAATTTGTGTCCCTCCTTGCTCAGAGTTGCTCTCAGAAACTTCCTGAATGACTTTTAAGCTAAGATTCCATGCTAGGAATTTTTAGGCTCAGCTAGGAGCTCTCACTCTGAGAAGCTTCGTGAACACGGGCACTGGGTTTCTCAACTGGTCTTACTCTGGGACCAAATCACGACCCACTTCTATTTTCTTTTTTTAGAATTCACCCAACCAAATTTAGTTTTTTTTAAAATAGCTGTTGAAAACACGTAGATATATAATATTTTTAAAACATAAATCTATATATTTTCCTGTGCAACATGCATTTCACAGCATGCCTGTCAAAAGAAAAGTTTCTTTTAAAAAAAAAAAAAAAAAACATAAGAGACATTAAGTATTTATTTATTTTTGACCAGCTGTTTGCCACCCACCCAGTATAGGTCTGCGACTTTTGGTTCCTAACCCACCAGTTGAGAATCGCTGACCTAAATATATATGATCAAATGATATTCCTACGATAACACAGGACTTTATTAGTAGCACAATAGGAGAATCCTATAAATTAAGATTATTAATACCTGATGTCATTTTTGTGGCTACACATTCCAAAACATTGGGATTTGTTCTTCTTGACACCATCATCTAAATAATAATAGGAAAAGATCAGACAACCTACACTAATCTATTCACCAGGGGAAGGGTGGGGGCAGGGACCAGGCTGAGAAGGTGCCATGGTTGGGGGAGGGCGAAGGGTGCAGAGCGCATGTGGTGAGCTGAGCCACAACTGTACCCAAGTGAAAAATACTCTTCCTCGTCTTCCTCCTGTGCTTGCTCACTCTGTGTCCTTCCCTTTACCCCTCCCTGCATCACACGCACATATGCTCTCCTTAACTATGGCGGCCTTGGCCATCCTCGAAGTGTGTGCGTGTGTGTGTGCCCCTACTGGTTGAGTCCTGAATGCCATGGGTTAAGCCCCTGCCATTTTAACGCCACTGACAGATCAGACCATTAGGGTGTTACCTAACAAAATGGAAGCCTTTAACCCTCAATTTGCCAGATTGTCTCTCTCCCTGTGTGTGTGTGTGTGTGTGTGTGTGTGTGTGTGTGTGTGTGTGTGTGTGTGTGTGTGTGTGTGTGTGTGTGTGTGTGTGTGTGTGTGTGTGTGCAGGAGCCAAAACCACAAAGAACAAATGCATGCGCGCATGTCTCCACCTGGATTCTCCCTGTGCAACATGATAATTATAACAGCAGTATATTCAAGAAGAATAAAGCTGACTTTTTAATATACAATCATACGCATGTGAAATCATGCTGGACATAAAACAAAAACATCTTAATCTCACACATGAGCAAGACTACAACTGAAAAAACTTCAACATCTTGAACCAGACAATTTGCCAAAGACCTAAATTGGCAATACTATAGCCAAAACAACCTTGAAACATAATTAGAAAAATTGGTAGATAAATATAAGTATGATCTTTTAATGGTCATAAAGCAAGACACATGAAATATTTCACAAATCCAATTACAGAGAGTCTTCAATTTAAACAAAAATTGAGTGAGTTAAAAGCAAGGGCGAAGGCAATGACGCAATCAAACAACGTACAGCGACGCGTGTGTCTGATGCACATTTCTTAGCGCCCGTTTACCTTTGCTGTGCCTGTAAAAGTTCCGCCCGTTTTTCGTGTAGCTCAGCTTTAATTTTTTGTCCGTGCCTTGTAGGTACACATTCACAGTCAGCAGGCTACCTCAAGTACAACCGTTTCAGTGGGAACTTCCGGTTTACAAAATAAAAGTCCGTTGGAGCAACAATATTAGAATGTTACATTTGAACAACATCTCATCAGAGCTACAGAAGATCTGTGGGACAAGTTGTTGTGGACGAGACCATCGATGCCAGAGATTGTAGAGTCTTAAACATTGTAGATTATTGATAACTTCTGATATTGTCAAATATCCTGACCCCTAGTGGTGAAATAACTGATGTTTCCTTGCGTCCAATTAGTTTTGTGTAATCATTACGGTCTGGAATGATGTTATCAGGATAATTTAAATTAGGTTCATTTAAACTAAGTTTATCAAAACTTAATCAATAAACCTGATCAGATTCAGTAAATCATTGATCCCTGAGAGGAAATCAGGTGACATTAATGCTGTTCTCATACATCTTTATATGACACAAATAATTAAAAAAAGAGCAGTCAGAATAATCCATCTCACTACAACTTATATCTACTTTAATTGTATCTTACTTTATTTTTGACATGCATTGTTGTTTAATTTTTTATTTATTTATTAGTATTTATTTTGTTTCCTCACAGGAGTTAAAAACGAATATTTTCTTTAAAAAAAAAAAAAAAAAGATAAATATTTCTATAAAAAAAAACGGAATTTAAAATTTTTTAAATGGAAAACACGGAATTTGGAAAAAAATGAAACAGATTTTATAGGGTCCGAGGTTTACATTATTAGCCTATCTACTGTGGCTAAGCAGACTTGTGCCAAAAGGACAATAATTCAGTTGTCGTGAGTTTATCCACTTTAATGCACTTTAGGTTTTTTTTGGAATGCATGTTTTGTGTTATTTGCAGGCCTAATATAAATTAAAAAAATTTGTTGTGCTTTTTTTGAAAAGCAAAGGCTACTGGAATATTTACAAAATGTCAGAATATTCAATAAACATTTACTTTCTTTAAAAAGCATGTGTAAAAATGTATTCTAGGCTATTTGTGCACTACAAAAAAAAAATAGTGAAAAACCACAACAACAATATTTGGTATTCGGCCAAGTGTTTATATTTTATTTGGCTTCGGCCACAAATTTTTATTTTGGTGGATCCCTATTTCTTAAGGATATATATAGTAGCAGGAAATTGGAAAAGGGAAAATAATGACAAGGTTATTTTAATACAAGACGTGAGGCACACAAGTGGCACACTGCTCAATTTCACAAAAACAAGATAATCTCTCATTTTTCCAGTCTTCTGCAATAAACAAGAAATGAAAAAGAAATGCAGCTACTTATTTAGATGGTTCTTCAAAGACACTGAAAAACATCTGGAAACATAATTCTCTACCCCAAGCTAGGAGTAAAATGTACATTACAACTTTTTGTATACTAGTAATTAACATTTCAATATGTTCCAAAGTCCATTACATTAATCACATTTAGCCATTCATACATAAATAGCAACAGAGTTGCCATGAATGTTTTGCTAAAGGACACATCCCACATAAAGACAAGCATTGTTGTGAATCGATCATTCATGTTCATATTCAACCTCTTTTCTACTGATGCTCCCAGTACAAAACAAATATGGTATTCAGTATCCATTATGAGATACAGTGTTGACTCAATGATTGCAATCTCGCCATTACCTAAACCCTTAATTTTTTGTACATTTAGAATCATTGTAAACATCATAAATGTGTCTTAAGCCTTAGTTCATGCAGTTTTAGATTTCTGTAATTTATTCTTAATATATATTATTAAGATTCGTAGGTTTTAGTCAGTAACCTAAAGCCATTTCCATTTCATAAGGTAAAGTCAGACTAACTACAAAGTCTTGGGGGAGATATGACATTTGAACCTTTGACCTCCCGTCTGCAAAGAACAGGTTGTGTGCAAATGTGTGATATTGTCCCAAACATGCATGTGACATTTCTGCTTTATTGCAATTTCTACTTGAATTTCATGTATAGAATAAGAAAATACAATTTTTTTTATTATTATTAATAACAACTGCCATTTCCGTTTCAGCTAGTGTTTCTGTATTTTCTAGGGCTGTAGTCAACCAAGGAAATGGTTGGTCGACCAAGACTATGGCTCACGTAGCGATTAGTCGCCCAAAAAAAAAAAAAAGGAAAATGAATAAGCAGGTGCAGAGGAGGACGAGGAGAAAGAATGAGACGAATATTTTTGTTTTGGCTTTTTGCAGTGCCGATTTGCTTTTAAACAGACCATTTCTGATATGAACCTCATTTAAGCTTTGACCAGAATCCAACAAAGCAAAAGTGAAACCTACATGGCCGAGAGACAAAAGGTATTTATATCCGTGCCTGACCTGAAACAGACAATTAAAACCTATGTTTTCCTCATACAATAGACATGTTTACGTTAGTTTTAGTGGTAATCCTGCTTTTATTAATAAACTGCTGATGTCAAAATCAGATCAGCGCACGGGAAAACTAACGCACATCAAACACAGGTGCGCAGTGTGCCTGCAACGCCAGAGACAACAGTGGATCTATTTACATGCAGAAAAAGGATTGATTCAATAGTGGATGCTGGTGCTTCAAGTCTGTCTTAATTCGCTCCTTCTCTCTGCTCTGATCTGCGGACACTTTTTTTTTTCTTTTGCAGCTAGTACGCACTCACACAGCTGTTGCTGGACATAAAATCATGTTTAGGCATTAAATAAATTAGATTTGATATTTAATCCTTATCACTTATATAAATGCATTGCTTTTTTTTTTTAAAAGCGGTATTGAAACTGATACCATTGCTGGTCGACAAAATGAAAATCTTAGTCGACCACAATGGGATTGACCAATTAGTCGACTAAACGACCAAAGTCGCCAGCCCTAGTATTTTCCATCCATTTTCTGCGATACTGGAGAACTGCACAAAAACCAAACTTCTAATTTTTGTGCATTGGATGAACAAATAATATATTGATACTACTCTGCTGTGTTTATCACAGCAGCAGTAGCTGTTTCAGCAGTTTCAAACACTCACCGGAGCCGTTACGTTGCTTTGTTCTCCTCCTCACCACTTCTGATTACAGGAATAATCCATTCAAGACGATAGTCCACTGTTTTGTCCAACCGCTGCACCACATTGGGTCACAAATAGGGCTGAAAGATTTTAGAAAATAATCCAATTGCGATTTTTTTTCCTCAATATTGCAATTTAATATGTGATTATTATTTCAAGGGCCTCTTGTCATGTATTTTTTCAATGAACACAAGCAATAAATCAATCTGTTTCATAATAAACAACTTCAGATTTATTTGAACTTTAAATAAATGTGAAATGTAAATTTTAAAGCACAGATTACAACAATAAAACAAACAAATCTGTGGCTTTACCTCTTCAACATTATGGATGGGTTCTGCAGCAGCACACACTTTTCTGACTCAAAATCACAGTAGCAGCTTAAATAGCCATGTGTTTTACTGTAGTGTGCAGTTTTTTGGCTGAAAACAATAATAAATGTGTAGATAGCATCTACATACATGGCTACTCATGAAGCAAGGCGAGCACTGTCTACAATAGCCCCTCCCATCAATCAGCTCCGCATGCGGGTTCTTAAGGTGGACTGACAGGCAGCACGGCAGTATCAATGCTTTTCTGAGGCTTGAGGATTAACGGCACCTTTAAAATACCAGTAACGGGGCCGATAATGGTCGCTTGTCGGTCCAAAAAAAAAAAAACTGCAGCCTTTGCGATTAGAAAATCGCGTTTCATGATATCGCAAGAACATCGCCAATGCGATTAATCATTCAGCCTTAGTCACAAACACGTAAGATCACGTCAAAGGCTAAACAAGGTGATATAACGGTTACTAAAAATGAAACTGATTGTAACTGCTCGCTGGGCACTACTCCGTGGCTGCCCACTGCTCCTCAGGGAGGGGTTAAATGCAGAGAACACATTTTGTATGTAGCTTTACATATATGACAAAGCATAATGTATATTTTATATTATGTTTGTTTTACCTGTGAGGTAGTTTGAGAGGGAGGAGCTCACATTGTTATACAGGGTAGGAGGAGCCAGAATTGTCAGGAAGAGTTTCCGTAATACGCTACAAAAAATCCAACTCACCCGTTTAAAGCTGACTTTTTACAAAATGTGGAAAAACAAGGGAGGGAGGAAACAGAACTTTTCCAACTTTGGCCCTCTGAATGAGGCTAAAGGGATGTATATCACTGTAGCAAAACCATTATAAAGTTAATTTTTCATAATACTGCTCCTTTAAGATAGACACCAAAGAATGAAATGTGCTATTAGATATGAATCCTATCTAAAGTGAAAGTAACTCTTTTTGTCAGCGTAACTTTGTTTAACTCTACACAGTAAAGAACAACACATTCATAACGCTAGCACATATGCGCTTGGAGAGAGTCAGGGGAACTTGACATACATTGATGTCATATGTATGTATCCAAGTGGTTGGTCTGCCTGTGTGCTCTACTGGGAGTTTGAGAGTTGCCATGTCAGCTATGGCTACACAGAGGAAACCTTTGTTGGAGGTAGACTGAAAAACAACTCAGGAAATGTGTAGTCTAAAGGTGTGTAGTCCTTCTTACATTCGATGAAATGATTCCCCAGTCAAGACTGATCACACGGGCCATCACTATTGTGAAAAAGTGGTACCAGAACCAATCAGATGTGTGGTTGCTCCATCCATTATTCATTTAGGAGGCTTTCATTGCCTGCCAGACCAACATTTGCAGTAAAATCATCAACCAAACTTCTCCTTTGCAATAAAACTCTAAAAACACTGCCCCAAACACCTAGAATCTGTTCATTATATGTCAATGTGCTACTTAGATTAAACCTCATAGATAGTGGTCGTTTTAACGCTCATAAAACCCAACATTTGTGAATTTCACTAAATATGAGGTCAACAAATGTTTTTAAGGAAAGATTTGCTTACATATTACACCATACTAACATACTATGGTGATTTCTGCACTCGCTGTCTTGTTGGGTTTGGTCCTGCTCTTTAGATACATTAAAACCAGCTGTAAAACATCTCTTGGAAATAAGTTCTTACTGTATTCCTGCTTTTCATTCATTTCATAACGTTATTTTAAAAACACATGACTAAAGTTACTTTGCCCATAATTAAAAGCACAAACTTAGAACATCCAGTTATCAGTTTTTCAAAATGTCCCCAATTCTGTTTTAAAGTTTACCCATTTGTGTAAATCCAGCATCATTTTACATACTTCCATTTAATGCCAGGCGATATGACGATACATATCGTGGGGACGATAGAAAAGTGTATCCTGCTATTTCTCTTCTATCATTTATAACCTAATTTTATCAGTAATTAAAGCAAATATTTCATTAAATAGGCTACAACAAATGTATTAGTAATGTCTTGTCACTATGCAATGCATACACAAGTTTATATAAATTTCTAAACAAGAATAAAAAAGAAGTTTTTCGCACAGAAACTCCATCTTGTGGTTTTGTGACATGGCGCTGCTTTACGTTATTTGACTCATGAGTGGAGGAGTGCTGAAAGATGGACATGCAACAGGATGAGGTTGAATGCCCAGAGTCGCAACAAACAGACAGCTACGCAGGCAGCCCATGAAGAAGCACTTTTACCGAAAGGAGGGGGTACGTCGGTGATTCCATTACATTTTGGGTTCAAGAGGTCCGACATGGAGCAAAAGACGGTCTGTGTCACCATGGATAATGCCACTAACATATTTGCAATGGAACTGAATAAGTAGGAACGGCTACAATGCTTTGGTCACCGTCTACAGCTCGCCACTGGTAAGTGTAAAGTTGCGTTCACATGGAACGCAACTACAGTCACTACACTATACCAAGTATAACAATCTAAAAATGGCCTAGTGTAATATTGCAATGGGAATATTATACTAACAACAAAAATATTAGTGAATTGAAATTAGTTTGTTATCTTGTGCTATGTTTGATCAGCCTACGTATAGACACTATTACTGAACAAGATATACTCGCCTCCATTTTATTTTTATTTTTTTAACCTGTTATGGCAAAGAATTATTAATCAGTACATAAGTTGTTTAAGTTAGTGGTTCCCAAACTTTTCACCGTCTCGTACCCCTTCAGACATTTACCTGAAGCCATGTACCCCGCACTCCAGTATACTTAAAAAACATCATGTAATGCAGAGTTTTTCAACCTTGGGGTCATGACCCCATGTCAGTCGCCTGGATTTCAAATGGGGTCCCCTGAAAAACTATTTTAAACAATAGAAAAAAGATACTGATTAGAAATGTATTTTTAAAATGTTTTAATTATTATTCTAGTTTAATTGATGACACCACACACACAGACACAAAACAATCTTAAATAACTGCATTCTTTCACTTTCTGGAATACAAAACTATACTTTAAACTTTATTGTGGTATATCTTGATATATATAGTCATCGTGATACAAAATAATCCATATCATATGATTTTTTCCATATCGTGATATGATTCTTTCCATATCGCCCAGCACTACTTCCATTTTGTTTCCATTTCATCGTCTCTAATCATCCCTAACTAGATGCCCTGACTCCTTACTTCTTGCCAAACATGTTTCATACTGTTAATTGAGATGTACATCTCAACTAAAGTGCATCAAAATCAAGCATCTCTGTAACTGACAGAAAAAGTGTGTTGTGAACTTAAACCAAGCCAAATCATGGAAATTAAGGTTTTTTTTTTTTTTTTAACCACCCATTCATTTCAAGCAGCCTTTAAAACATACTGCAAAATGAATTTACTTCGCTTGAATTCCAAAATTGGTAGCAAATTAACAATCAAAAGTGGGACATGAAAAATGACGATATCCTTAAAATCTATGATTAAAAGCTGATGGCATCAAGCTAACCACAAATAAAGACATTTCAGCGATATAACAGAATGTCAGTGGCAAAGAAATATTTTTACATATTTCTAACTGATTTATTATTTGAAGCGTGAATATTAATATAGGCAATTGCAATGCCTTGATTTTACTGAGGTTAGTACACAATCATTGCCATGAATGCAATGTTTCTAATAACTGACAATCCTTTTTTCAGTGTGTTGATTTTTGGTCTCTGGTTTCCCCAATTTTGGTTTTGCCCAAGAATTTTCATTTTGGTGCATCCCAAGTAAATGTTCTCTCTGGATTGATCTATCATTGCAGAGGATTGTCGCTGATATATGCTTAGACAAAGTCTGGTTCATTTTACAAGTTGCTATTGCTTATGTCATGTCACGTGTGTAGTACCAGAAATTCAAGAACAATGCAGTGAAACGCAGACATGAATGGGTAACGGGACCTAGACATTCAGTGCTATAACTATACCATAAACTTTAAAGTTTCCAGAACATTGTGGTGGAAAATCGACATGAACACTCCATACAGATTCCAAACCCACCCCAGAAATAAACCAAAAACATGCTTGCTGTGAAGCCAAAGCTTGCCTTGCCACTATATCAATGTGTTACACATTGTGTGAGGACAGGTTTTTTTTTTTTTTAAATCATAAACTTTTATGGGTTTTCAGTTTAGGAACTTGTTTCATTAAAATGTATACAAAATGAACTACCATCATTAAATGAAAGTATTGACAAAACGTTTCTTTAAAAATGCTAATTTTACTAAATATAGAAAATCAACAATTTTACATAGCCCATAAGTGTCATAAAGTACCCCAGAGGTAAGTGTACAACCTTTTGTAAACCACTTAACCAAAGTTATGGAGTTTAAAAGTTAGTTTTAGAATAAGGCTGGACAACATGTTCCAAAAATCAATGTTTTTTTTCTTTTTTTCGCAAAATGGCAATACAATAAAAATCTTGGTATTTTTAACTCAAAGTCTCACCAGAAAGACAATTCTAGGTCAAATTTGCTGATGCAAAATGCCACACAGGCACATTGTGCCACTTTTGGATTTTTGTCCTTTAAGAGTTTAGGCGTAGATCTGGCTTAACTCCATTTAACAGTTAATGCTGTTCTGTGAAGAAGCAGCGACTCCTTAAACGAGTATTTTAATGCAAAATAAGCTATAAAATTAAAATATATCATGTAATTATAAGCAAGTTATTTTCTATACCGCCAAAAGTAGGAATCTCGATACATCTTGAATGTCGATATATTGTCCAGGCCTACTTTAGAATAAATATATACTACATATATAAGGCTGGGCAAAAAAACGATTTAATCGATTTATCGAATTTGCAGATAAAAACGATATTTATCTTGCAAATTTGAGTTTTAAAAGAAAAAAAATATATATAGTTTTTTTATTTCTATTTATTTATTTTTCCCCACCACAGTTTTATCTGACTTTTTTGCGTTCCGTCCTTGTGAGTTACTGTAGCGTGATGTGAGCCAGCCCCCTCTTTGTTTACATGTGTTTACCCTTTGAGTAGCTATATGTGTGCCACAGGCATGTTTAATGTTTTATTCATACTATGCTGAGATGTTAAGAGAAAAGTTTATTATTATTTTAATTGTAATGTTAAATTATAAAACATGTAGTTATCTGATTTCTTAATCAGAAAATTTAAGCTACTGTGAAGTTGTTAAAGTTGTTGAGGACAATCACAGTAACAAAGTTGCACTTTTGATAATATATCTGATGTCTGCAGTCATTTTTAAGTGCATTGAAAAAAAAAAAAAAAAATAGAAAATCAAATCGAAACTCAAATTTTTCAGAGATTTTTTTAGGCAAAATTGCCCATCGCTAATATATACTGTATATAAAGAGAGAAAGACTTTTCATAATCTACCTCGAACTGTCAGACCTGATGGTCACATTGTCAGCACGCATGTTTGATGTTTAACTGGGTAAACTAGAAATAGTTCAGTTAGTCAAACAGAAGAGGATTCCGATTCTCCAAGTTCAGGCACTGCCCAAGGCCTTTGTGTGGGAACCAGTGGCCACTGTGTCTACTCCAGCACTCAGAAAAAGAAGAGTTCCAACCGCAAAAATGCAACAGATGACCCTCAAAACAACTTGAAAAACAAAAAAAAAATTGACATTTTTGAAAAATCCAAATTTTAAGGTACTATAATTCCTTCTAAGGCCAGGCCGATGTATTGGTATAGCACATTTCATACACAAGGCACTCAATGTGCAAGATAACCTTTACTAGTCTTACAGAGTAAAAATTTGCAATGTTAGTGTTTACCTTATTAAAAGTGCAACATTTAGAAAACATTAAACCATAGTTGGAAATCAATTAATTAAAATCTTCCTCTCAGTCATAAGCTAGAGAAAAGGACCTAGATTAACCTAGTTTTCAAAATGTTCACAATGGATGTCAACTTCCACTTCTTTGCAGCATAACAACTAAAAGCAGCGTCACCTTGTTTGCTGTGAACTCGGAGCTCCACTATCTGACCTGTGTTAATAGATCTGAGAACGTGGAAATTAACAGAATATAGATAAAATGCCAGTACCGTGTGGCAAGAACATGTTTTTTTAATGGGGAAATGCTTCCTGGGACACCTCATTAGGTGCACCACCCACCCCCTCCCACCCTGGCCACTTCAAACACCGTCTAAACCACCGAAACACAGTCTAAACTGCCAAAAAACTCTAACTCATCACTCACTCCAAAATATGGAGCTGACTGGGTCGCTCTAAGCAGCTTCACCTACTCAGAGTGTTAGATCAACATCTCATCAGTACTACAGAAGATCCGTGGAAAAAGTTGTGTTGTTGTGAATGAGACCACCAATACCAAGGATTGCAGAGTCTGAAACATCGTAGGCTAATGATAGCTTCTAATGCTGTCAAATATTCTGATCAAAACTTAATCAATAAACCTGCTCAGATTCAGTAAACCTTTGATCCCTGAGGGGAAATTGGGTGACATGAGTAGAGTCACAGTACAACTAATATATATCTTTTAATTGTAGCTTACTCATTATTGTAAATGTTTTTTATTATTATTTATTTTTGTTTCCTATTTTGTTTTCATTAATATTTTTAAAAATGCAAACTTTTAAAACATTTATGTGGAAAACAGTTTGGAAAAAAAATCAAATGTATTTCATAGGGCCTCGACTGTGTTTTTCCAGTAGGTTTTAGTACAATTCAAAAAGTGCAGTGAGAACGTAAACCGAGCTAAATCAAAGTGTTGAAATCATCAGCCCATTCGAGTGCGGGATTATTACTTTGTGAATGTAGCCTAAATGATAAAGATTACTTAGTTATTGATATTCAACAAAAAAAATTATTTACATTGATTTGTTTGAAAGTGAAAATAACTTCAATTGAAATTAATATTTATGTAAAATATGAATTTTTCTATACACTAAAATCTACTTGGACCCCCTTTCTACCTTTAAAACAAAATGTGAAGACAGTTCAGAAACACAGCAATGACGTGGTTTTTCTCTCTCTCTCATTACGTCACATCTTAATAATTGGTCTATTGTGTCACATTTCCACTATGTGGTACCAGAATGGTTTTACTTCACTCTATTTGACTCTAGTACCCAATACAAGATAGCACATGTTTAGTAACTGCTTGCTTGCCATTACATCGAGGGCCAAGGAGGCACAAATATATGACAAGGGCTACTTTACCAGTGATTGGCAGTTGACATTTTAGCAGCCAGGGTTGTCTCGTTATTATAGCTCAGAATTCTGATATCCTGGTCCTGGAGCATGCACTCTTTTGATGGTGTTTGTTAATGAACTCTCAAGCCTTGTTTTTCCACTGCTGTGTAACAGTTCTAAGTAGCATAAATGAAAGCAGAATGTATTTATGAATGTTGGCGCTCAAATTCTTCTTTCTTTCTACAAGTGTCTAAGTTTGGTGAGTCTGCCTGAAGTGTAGCCTCAGTTTCCTGTACTCACCAGTGTGGTGTTTTGCTGCTGTGGCCCAAATATTTGATTGTACAAAGAGAAATGTCTATTGGTTGGGATGTCTGGCACTAACAGCCTTGCAACATCAGGACTCAAGCTTTGACCATAATGATTGCATATGCGACCTTTCAGTGTATGCGACTTAAAATGTCATCTGGTCGCATTGATGCAACTGCATAATGTCTAACACAGGCACTGTATTAGACATTGTGGTTGAAAGTCGGCCTTTTTCACGGTCTTAGTCAGTCTGCTCCAGCTGCACCGCCTCTTGTTCTGAAGAGAGATCTTGGTGGCGTACACGTACAGCACATATGCACACAACAGACCCCAGACTCTCTCGGACTGATCAAAGAGCGGAACGAGTTGCTCCCATATACTTTCTGTTTAATACTGGACTTTTCACTAAGTTAAGAGGTTGGTGGACACAGGAGGGAGGGTGTACACACCTCTCCCCTGCGTTGCACCTGTAAATGAGGACTTTAAACATCAACAGATTTTGTGACGGCCATAGAACCCGCTCCGCTGATCAGAATCAGAATCAACTTTATTGACCAAGTAATGTATTGAATACACACAAGGAATTTGTCTTGGTGAACTGTGCTTTCTCTGATGGAGACTTCATACGTAGTTCTGGTGTCTATTGCTGTAGCAGTTTGATCTACAGTGTGGACACACCCCTCCTCTCATAGTCACAACAGAAAATTAAATGGTTTTAGTAGTTTTGAAGTGTCGGAGAGATGCGTGCATTAATACCTGTATTTACTTATATTTAATGGCGTGGGCCAGGGTTTGGGTGTGTACACAGCCACAGGGATATTTTTCCTGTTGAATCATTTATATGAATAAAAGAGATGGCACAAATATAATAAAAAGGAATTATATATATAAATATATACACCGTATTTTTCGGACTATAAGGCGCACTATCAATGAATGGGTCTGACTGGGTCTATTTTCATATATAAGGCGCACCGGACTATAAGGCACACCGGTTTGTTATTATTATTATTATTATTATTAAGACGCATTAAGCGAAATAAAAGTCAGATAAGTCAAACTTTATTCAACTCATTAACAATAACTCTCAACATTGTTCAGGCTTAACACATAAAATACAGAACAATACACTCACTTTTTCAGTTCAGTATGTTGAAGCACAGTATATTAATTTCATATATAAGCCGCATCTGATTATAAGGCGCACTGTTGATTTTTGAGAAAATTAAAGGATTTTAAGTGCGCCTTATAGTCCGAAAAATACGGTATATATACACACACACACACACACACACACACACACACACAAAAACATATATCCTCTTTTATTTATTAGGAAGAGAACTGAAAATGAAATGTGTTAGTGTATCAGTTGGACAAAATCCTTGTAAACTCTAAGTTTCCTGCTGTCACAACCCAATAACTAACGTTATTTACATCATTAGCCCAAATGTTAGGAAAACCTTAATACATTGATTTTACTAATTTTATTTCTAATGATGAATACACCTTTCCTTGTGGACAAGAATCTTTTTATCAAATCCATTTTCTTATTATTTAACCAAAATGTCAGGAAAACACCAATAAATGAATTGAAATCATAGTTGCTGCAGACACACAATAGAGTTCAGGTTTATGTGCTGAGATTATGAGAACCAGTGACGAACATTAAAGAAAACTGTGGCCAAGTATAATTTTCAAAATCGTAAGTTGACTTTTCATCACATATTTTGGCTCATTTTAGATCTATGTATTTTTGTTTTTTCAATCAACAATTCAATAAAATTACTCTAAATAAGTTGAAAATTACTGAAAAGCTCTCACTTTAAGGTGGACAAACAACCAATTCATGTGCTGGTGCGACCAACTGAGAAAGTTGGTAGTACCAGTGCTCCCAGTGGAAAGGCCTGAACATAACAGCTGTAACCCTCCATTCTTCCTCAGTCTGATTGGCAGGCTATTTTGACTGTATCTACAAGCCTACATACCTAGTCACAGCCAAATGTTTGGCAGAAAAAAGTAAGTAGTACTAGTTAGGATTTTTGGAGGCGTGCGTCAGCCTGCGGTGTAGGGATCTGGGTCGATGCAGAGGGCTAGTTACGGCGTTGTGTATAGTGAAGTTTTCAATAGGCTTTACACTGATCTGATTGGCTATATCCAATCGGCCGATATTTTGCATTTTTTGCAATTAATGTGATCGGCAGTTATGTCTTAATTCATCGATCCGATCAATGACGTCATTGTCGTGATGAAACTTTCTGTAGATGTTCCCATTGCATTGTTTCATCATCTCATTCACACCGAAGAGTTATTTGCTTTACGTGACACAGCTTTATATCACTCACATTTATGCACAAAGGTGAAAACCTATGAACAAACTGTAAAAATGTCTCAGTTGGCGCGAGCAGCTGACCGCCGGACTTCTTCCCCAGTCTACTAGCTCTGAAAGCTGGGACAGCGTCTGCTGTTAGTGTGTGTGTGTGTGTTTGTTAAAATTGGAGAGTCCGAGAGCAAAGCGCTTTCATACCGGACACTTCTGTCAGTTTCAGGGTGTGGTGGGCATAGAAGGTGCGTGCGCGCCCCACCTCCACTATACACCTGGGAGTCTAACTTTGCTACGGGGGCCGAAGCTATCCTCAGCTATCCCCACCCACACACACTGCATGAAAATTATTCAACTCTTCCACTCCCTCACAGTCACAGGGCTGCGTTTAGGTGAAACCGTTGGATTTTCTGTGAATCTGTATCAGGTAGAACCGAATGAATTCGGTCGGTACCTAAAAAAAAAAAAAACAACCTGAATTGATATGATCGGTGATTGTTTTTTTGTTTTTTTAAACTCACTGATCGCTGATCGGCCCAAAACTCCTAATCGCGTAAAGCCTAGTCTCAACCTCTGCTTAGAAAACGCTTTAATGCTCAGATGTATTGAAATACGTTCACACCGCAAACAAGTTGGCCTGTATCTAAACAAGCACGTGCTGGCTGTGGTTTTTCCTTCAACATGCTGTGTCGTCCAGGTTGTTTTGGTCATTTAAGTCTTTAAAAAAAAGAATTCTGTCGAAAATGGCCCAAAAGCACTGGCTGAGTTTTTGGTACATCACTAATACAAAGTTTCTAGCACCCCAGTCCACAACATCATTCAAATAACAATGTTCTGCTACTGGACAAACTACAATATAAAAGACAAAACATTATTTTGTGAAACTCCTACATTAACAGAGCCAGACCTCAAATGTCACATTTTTTTAGGAATAAATTGGGATATAGTCAGTAGAGCTGAGTGAAAAAAAATCAATTTTGAATCGATTTCATTGAAGTTTTCCGAAGTCAACTCATAGGTGCTGAATTTTTTTTTTTTTTTTACCTTAAACCCAGTTGTCTCACACTATCGTGTGATGATAGCAAAGTCTACTACTGTGTCTGCACAACGAGAGAGTGCATTCAATTCAGTGCAAACATGGCAGGCAAAGCTCCGCTAGTTATGCCACCGCAACTTAAGTCAGAAGTTCGAAACTATCTTATTAATTTTAAAGATCAATACTGAATCCAAATTGAATCAATTCAGGAAATTGGCCATGACACCCAGCTCTGATAGTCAGTCAATTTTATTAGAAAGTTTAAATGTATTATACATGTTTCCATTCACACCAATGAGAACAGAACAACTACATGGAGTAAATGGGAAAAATAATCATTAAGTTTCATTTGCAGCCATGACTTATTTCACCCCTTTATGCGGCATAACATTTTTAAATCTAATAAAACATTAGCCATTAAGTGACATTTTAAGAAGGATTCTTAACAGCAGCCACCAAATCCCTTTGGGAAATGCAATGTGCAAAATGTAATGGTACATGTGCCCCCTTAAGTGGTGCCAACTCGTTGATATAATCTAAAAGTAGGGTGACCAGACATCCCAATTTACCTGGGACAGTCGCGGTTTTCAGAGCTACGTCCAGTGTCCAGTAGGGGTGAGTATTGCCAAGGATGTTGCAATACGATAGGTATCACAATACGATATTATCGCGATATTCTGCTCAGTTAATATCAAAATTAAACGTAGAGATGAAAAATCAAGTTGCTGTATATGTTCATCAGAAGATATTGATCATTCAGAGGACAAATTGAATCAAAACTATTTGCTTCAAAACATCTTATTTATTATTAGTGTTTTTGCACATTTTCACTGAAAAAAAAAGAAAACGCAGTGTTACACACTGCCATCATAAAATGAAGTGCAACAACTTTCTTTTCACTGAAACTACTGTGTAGAAGTCTCAAAGTAACCATGACAATATAATGACGGCATTGTAACAACTGTAAGTGAGAACATTAAGGATAAATCACCCTGAGTAACTGACAATGCACAAAAATAAGAAAAAATAATTATGAACTCATTGAAAGCACTGTAACCACCACTGAAATATTGCACAAATACACAAAAACATTGACTAAATAAAAAAATAAATCTATTTTTCTAAATTAAAAAAAAATCGTTTTAAAATCGATTTTTTTTTTTTCACACCCCTAGTGCCCTGTCGATTTCCTCCAAACTTTTGATTTGTCTCGGTTTTTCACAAGCTTAGTCCTGTTTGTCTAGGGCCCTATTAAATCAGTTTGATTTTTTCCCAAATTCCGTGTTTTTCACTTTATTTTTTAAATATTTATAATTTTTTAAAGAAAATATTAGCTTTTAACTACTGAGGGGAAACAAAATAGAAACTCATAAATTAAAAATAATAATAATAATTAAACAAAATGTACGTTAAAAAAATAAGATACAGTTAAAAAGTAGATATAAGTTGTAGTGACATGGATTATTCTGACTGCTCCTTTTTAAGTCCTATAAAGATGTATGAAAACAGCATTAATGTCACCCAATTCCCTCTCAGGAATCAATGGTTTACTGAATCTGAGCAGGGTTATTGATTAAGTTTTGATCAACTTAGTTTAAAATAACCTAATTTAAATGATCCTATCTTCTGTAGCTCTGATGAGATGTTGTTTGAATGTAACATTCACGGACAAAAGGCTGGAATAAAAAGAACTAAAAGACAACACGGTCTGAGTTATTCTTCTTTAGCCAGACAACAGTTCGAACACTGAGCAGGGGAAGATGATTAAAGCTGATCACATTCTCACAGAGCACCGCTGCGCTACATGAAAAACGGGCCGAGCTTTACAGGCACAGCAAAGTTAAACGGGCACTGGTGGCTCTGTATTTAGGAGTCAGTGATGATTTGCAGTGTTTTTAGACAGTTTGTGACGGAGTTTAATGCAGCCAGGACAGGAGGAGGGAGGGCGATGCACCTAATAAGTGGTCCCCGGAAACATTTCCCCATAAAAAAACAGTCTTTGCCGCACGGTGACGGCGTTTCATACCGATTCTGTCCATTGGTCGATTCAGTGATTCCGTCCACAATTTCCGTTAACGCAGATTTTATAGGGTCCTATTTGTCCAGTTTATTAAATTAGATGTCTGTTACCACTGACAGAAAAGACACTGAAAGCAGCAGCGCATTTTGCTTAAAAATGTGATCTCTGTGGACTGTGAGATGCCATAGTGGCCCTTGCAATATAAGCAAATTAAAAAGCTCAAAATTCGTCCACTTCTTTGCAATTCCATGCTGATTGGTCAATGACATTGACAATATGACTCATTCGGTTCCTCTCATGCTTTCGCCTTCAACATGCCTAAAAGAAAAACTAGTATTTATTTATTTTTTTTCTTTTATTATTCAAAACTATTTTATAACTCAAAATACTGCTTTTTGTTTGACTGATAGCCACTAAAATTTGGTTCAACCATTTCAAATAATACATTTCATCCAAAAAGGAAAAAAAGAAAAGAAAAAGAAATGTTATTTATGTGACCTTTTTTCGTTACAAATAAAAGCATATGCAAATAGTTTATTTTGAAAATCTTTGCCTTAATTGTGAGCACACTTATCAATATTTCACTGTGTAACACAAACCCAGTGATTCATAACTTTCTTGAGACACGTTCACCTTAGCTGTAACAACATGGAAACATTGAGCAAGACAAAGACATGTCTGCCTAATGAAATTACATGTGATGATCAGGAGCAAAAGGTCAACTTTTACAAACCGGATCTCAGCGAGCAATGAACCATATAGATTGGGGAGTCTTTAGACATAATAAACACCTCGACTTTTACACTCAGTGATCGTTAAAATCTACTATGGAGTAAACCCACTAAATGAAATGTGTTGACTGTGTGTGGTTGCTGGTGGTGATCTTGAACCCACACACACACACCGACGGAGGCACACCGTCCACCATTACGCCTCCATAAAGAGGCTTTTCACGGTTGAGCTAATCTGACAAAGTTGTGAGATCAATGGCTCACAAAGCCGTAAACATTGCCATCCACGGTTAAAACGATGACCAAGCTCAGACACAGTCCATAACAAAACTGAATATGACAGAAACAGAGTTCAGACAGAGAACTTCACCAAATGTAAAGCCTGTGATTAATCCGACTCATCAACAACAACAAGCTATCGCATGCTAACTTGGCTTGCCAACAACAACCTGTCCATCTGTCCGGCTTTGAAATCAGCAGCTACCTAAAAGATCCATCATCCCATTCTGAGCATTCACAGAGAACGCACAGAAAGAGTGTGCGCGCGCTGTGGTAATGCTACTTATATGATGATGGTGTGCATTACTGCATTTGGCTCGGATGTCTGAAATAGCGATACACGAGAGACAATGCAACCGGGCCAGTCAACAGCTAGTGTTACGGGGCTAGCTAGCAAGGGCTAGGCTAACCTGCTAATGCTACCCGGCCAATGGTCTGCAGACAGTAGCGAAATTTATTCACCATTAATGGAGTGTTAATTACACAGTATCACTACTATTTAGTCCCAAAGCGACACACTCACAGCGAAAAGTCTGAAAACATACAACTTACATGTTATCCAAACAGAGCTGAGGGTTGGGTGAAGTAAGTTTCGCCGGTTAAGTTTGGTGAATATTGTTGTACTTTTAAGGCTTCTGTCGATGTGCTGTGTCGTTGTGTGTGTGTGTGTGTGGTGTGTGAATGAAGCTGAGCGACACACAACCACCACCGTTACCTTACACAATAGCTCGGCTCGAGCTGGGCTAAGCTAAAGTAACTTAGCCGAGCTAACGCAGAGAAACTTCCGTCACGTTTTAATTGCAAATCAAAATAATTACACTTAAAGTGATGTTTTTAAAATGCCAATATACAAACTTACAGAGTCAACGGAGGCTTGGTGGTAGTACCCCTCTGCTATCGGTTGTTTCGGGGTGAGTATTTGGTCGGCTCGGGTGTAAAACAAAAATCCCGGGATCCCCTCTCCGCTGTCCGATGTCCGTTGCCACTTCGGCTACCAGATAATGTAATGAGCCACCACAGGCGGCGTCATGCTGCGTTCATACACACCTCGGAAATGCTAAGAGTCCGAATGATCTCATGTGAGGAAAATGGTGCGTTTGGGACCGTGGAAGATAAGCCATGTGAAGGAATGAGCATTTAAAATAAGATGATCAACTTCTGAACTTGTGAAGATATTTCTTCTAAATTTAAAATACACGTTTCAAACAGTTTACTACAGTGATATGTCATTCAGATAATGATAAAAAAAAAAAACATCAACATGAATTATGTTTGATAATGATTATTGTGGAACACAGGGACTAAACCTTTACCACAGAGGGGCCACAAAAATGTGATTTTCTGATCTGAGGGCCACATTATCAGCATTCATGTCAGTATTTAGAATAATGACCAATCAGAGCATTGATAGAGGGAAAAGCAATGAGTTTGTGTTGTCATTTCATGTGTTTTTGGTCTAATTTATTTTTTTTGTGGTCGTTTTGTGTATTTTTCTCTCGTTTTGAGCTTTCTGTTGTTGTCTTGAGTGTTTTCACTATCGCTTTGTGTGTGTGTTTTCTTTTTTGGAGTCATTTTGCATAGTTTTCTCTCATTTCGTTTTTTTTTTTTTTTGGTGTTTTGTGTGGTATAAGTCAATTTCTGTATTTTTGTGGTCATTTTCAAATTTTGGAGACTTTTTTGTGTATTCGTTTTCAGTGTTTTTGTTGTAATTTTGTAATTTTTCTCCAATTTTGTGTTGCTGTTCTTTTGTTTTGTTGCCTTTTTGGTGTGTTTTAGGAGTCATTTTGTGTATTTATCTTGTCTAGTGTACATTTCTGTAATTTTGTATGTTTTTCTTTTTTTTTTTTAAAGTCATTTTGTGCATTTAATCGTTCAAAATTAAAGTGAAGCATGTGGCCCTCGGGCCGCCAGTTGCTTATGTCTGATCTAAACTATCACTATCAGTAATGCAATTATTAGTAATGGAATTGGTGATGTGATTTGAAAAAAAATGCCTAGAATTATTTTACAGACAGACGATTAATATATATATATATATATATATTAATCTTCTATTTAACATTAGTGATCTTAAGTATGTTTTAAAAGTAGTAACGTAATTCATTACATTTCTACGTCCAACCGTTACAGAGTAAATTATTATTTTTTGTGATAATTTTTTTTTATTTCCATTTCATGGTCTCTTCATAAACTGCAAACATAATCCATATGTTCTTAGTTGTGCCACTTTCTTGGGTTCAGGTTGGGGTTTCTACCTACTATGTTGTTACCCACATGACACATTTGGCATAGCACAGTTTTAGAGTTCATGAATACTTAGAGCCCGGTCATTTTTATTCTTATTTTGAATTGAATTCATTGGTGTTATTCTATTTAAAATATAATCGTACATCATGACAAACTTTTTATCTTATACAGATGCCTTTGTGGAAAATAAATTAAGTTACAATTGTGCAAGAGTTGGGCTTTTCCTTTTTAAGTTGGCAGTGGCTATCTGTACGGTTGCTGTATCAATATACCGACATTCTATCCGTACGCAGTGCCCCTATTTGGCCAGTTTAGGTCACATGATAGGTCAATCATTGGTCAGTTTAGGTCGCTTGACGAGGACTAAACCTCACCCTAAACCTAACCGTTACTCTAACCCTAAGACGCTACATACGTGTACTTCGGTAACCGTACCAATAGCACCAGAGGTTGTCCGTACGGCAACCGTACAAATAGACACTTTCTTTTAAGTTTATACATGAGATGTTTACCGTATGCAAGGGAACTGTGACCCAGGCAATATTTATTACCAAAAATGAATGTGGGGTGAAAGTAACTATAAAATAAACTAAAATGTGCATGTAAATCCAAATTTAGATGATGGTTAAATCAACATTGATATATTATCAGTTATGGTTGAACACTTAACGTTGATTCAACATGTACTGTAAGTCAGTGTTTCCCAACCTTTTTTGTCTCATGTACGCCCCAAGGCCTCTCTTCAGATTAGGAGAACCCCTTGGTCACTCCAATTTAGCAACCTTTCTGTTTTATTTACATGTTGTTAACAGCTTGAACATGTCAACCTGTACGTTTAACGCACACGAAATATCAATTTTGTGCATTACAATTATTGTACAGCAGAGAATATATTTACCTCAAGTTTTTAGTATTGTTCATAACATGTTAGTAACAATTAGTAGGATATTAAGGCCACTATATTGTTTATTTCATGAATGCCGTTTATTGTCGACGGGTGAATAAGCTGTTGGATGAGCATGTGCAGTGTCTGAAATAGGCTTACAAATGACTCAGCATGTTTGAAATAGATTCATCAGTGTTTCCAAGTACCCCCTACAATGTGTTCAAGTAGCCCAAGGGGTACACGTACCCCTGATTGGGAACCACTGCTGTAAGTCACTGACTACTTTTTGTATAATTTTAAATGTCAGGCTTCAACATGGATTCAATATTTCTGCCTAACCATATTTAAACGTTGATTCACTCGTATTTTGCTCTCTGGGTAGTGACTTTTACTTTAAGTATTATTTAATTGAGTTACTTTTTACTTGAACTTGTGTAAAATTTCAATGAATTAACAGTACGTCTACTTGAGTAGGATATATCACTACTCATTACACCTCTGCTGGTAGCACACTGTTAATTTCAAAGGTACATTTTGTCCTCATGGTACATGTGGTCAGGCAGCTCCTGAGGTGCACAGCCTAGTATGCACCCTTCATGATCAGGTCTATAGCCTCTGTGGTTAGAACTCAAGGCAGCAGAGAAGGCATTTCTGTGGTTACTGACACAAACTGAGCACATGCCATTGTTGTTCTGTCGGATATGATAATCATCACGTCAAGCACCCACGAAAAGGGGC
Organism: Gouania willdenowi; assembly: GCF_900634775.1. NCBI lineage: Eukaryota > Metazoa > Chordata > Actinopteri > Blenniiformes > Gobiesocidae > Gouania > Gouania willdenowi. The sequence goes on along the minus strand of NC_041047.1, from coordinate 26,855,659 downwards.
TGCTAGAGGGAGATACCGGTGTAGCTGTGTTACAAAAAAAAAAAAAAAAAAAAAGAAAAGTTGACTTCATTCTGATTCCCATACTGTACATAGGGAGGCAGCCTGGGCAGCCTTTCTGACATTTCTCTCCTTTCTGCACTGCCTCATTGAATTTCATTCAAGTGTATTTCTGCACTGGACCCAAGCAAGCATCAGGTCCATGCCAGACTTGGGGTTTGAGGAGTACAGTATTAACCACAGCGGTTACATAAAGAGATAAGAGCAGACTTTGTTTGCAGTCCATTGCTTGCCTACTAACGCTTGTTCAGCTCACATCCGTATATAAGAAGAAAGTGTCTATTTCAGTTGTGCCCAATCCTGGTCCTCAAGGGCCCCTATCCAGCATGTTTTAGATGTTTCCCTCTTCCAACACACCTGATTCAAATGATTAACTCATCATCAAGCTTTGTAGAAGCCTGATAACGATCCTGGTCATTTCAATCAGGTGTGTTGGAAGAGGGAAACATCTAAAACATGCTGGATAGGGACCCTTGAAGACCAGGGTTGGGCACAACTGGTCTATTTGCACGGTTGCCGTATGGACGACTGGTACGATTACTGAAGTACAAGTATGTAGCGTCTTAGGGTTAGGGTTAGATTTAGGGTTAGGTTTAAGGTTAGGCTTAGGTTATAACCCAATATCGCAACAATTTTTAGGGTTAGGGTTAAGTTTAGGGTGAGATTTAGTCTTAGTCACGTGACCTAAACTGGCCAAATTGGGGTGCTGCGTACGGATAGAATGTCGGTATAGTGATAAGGCAACCGTACGGATGGCCACTGCATAACACAAACCTCCCCAGGCATGCTCGACTCCGATTTTGGTTAAGGTGCATGAAAATGCAAAGCAACTAAAAATACTGTAATGCAACTATTTGATTCATCAAAGATCTAAAAACACAATCACTACCCTTAACCTTTACAGGGGGCACTTAATTTAGTCATCAGAACAAAGTTATTTACCCGTACTATACTACATCAACAATGATCACTGAAATGAGCACTGCATACGTCTATTTAGATCCAACAACCCTTTTACAGTTTGTAAACGATAATGACGATGGTGTGGATGTGTGCGCATTTCAGTCCCGGACGTATGGCAGAGTTAGAGTTTATTGAATTATGCAAAGAGGTTAGCGAAAGAGCATCACTAAAGTTACTTTAAAAAGTTACCATTGATACATACACATATTTGATGGAGGAGTCTAGTGTATTCACATGAGAACAGGTAAACAAGTCACTGGATGTGTATAACTTATGCCAGGGGTGTCAAACTCATTTTAGTTCAGGGGCCAAATACGGACTAGTTTGATCTCAAGTGGGCCACAGACTTTTGGCAGAGAAAACGAGTCATTTCAACCTTAATGTGCCCCAATGCAGGATTTTGGAAATTGTGAGAGTTAAATGACTGCCACCATGTGATACAAGTGTGGGGAAACTGTGAGCCCTGAGAATAGTGTTGAGTTTTATTGATTTTTTTTGTATTTTGAAGGATTGAGATTATCTACAAATGAATTAGTTGGAAATTTACACAAAGATTCCCGTTTTCGCTGTCATTTTTAATTTCTCCTCTGGGGCCAAATTGCATGCTCTACAGTAGTGTTTCTCAAATGGGGGTACGCAATGGCACTACAGGGGGTACTTGAGGGAGAGAGAAAGTGGAAAAATAACAAATGAAAGCAATAGAAATATGGGGTTTTGAATTGTTTATTCTTATAGAAAAATGACAATGGAATGATTAAAACATGAAATAAACCGTCTTGGTCCCACACAAAGCGGGAGATGAAAATGATTAAAATCTATAGAAATAAATCTGTTCAGGAGCCACTAAATATTGTTTTATTTCATTTATTTACAAAGTTAAATTCTTTAAAAGGTGTGTTATCGCTCATTCATTCCGTCATTATGCCTTACATTTGTTTTTTCAAGTTATTCTGAGCAAAATGTTGTAGTTGGACAAAGGGGGTACTTGGATTCAGAAATAAGAGAAAGGGGGTACTTGAGCCTAAAAGTTTGAGAACCACAGCTCTAAAGGGCCAGATTTGGCCCCCGAGCCTTGAGTTTGACATAAGTGACTTACGTTGTTTGTGGTCATGTTACATGACCATGTACATGACTCATGTACAAAATAAAAACACCATGACATAGACCCAGAGTTTAGTGACCCTGCTCAGTGAAAGACAAGGGCCAAGGCATGAGTCATCATAAATAAACGAACAGCAACCACAGACAACTGTACCTGCATCGCAGGGTGGGTCTTTTTAGCTACTTGGGTTTATTGAGGTTATTTTCAGGGTCTTCTGATTTATTTATTTTTATGTATTTTATTAAATTGTAGATTATTCCTATGTTTAAGGTTAAAAATTGTGTAACTCATGGGTTAATAATTAATTATTAACTTTTTACCTACTGTTGCTGACTATTTTTCTCTGAGTTGTATTACTTGATCAAACCTTTTTTAATCCTCAGCCTCTTTGGGCGCCAGGGCTACCAGGTATCAATGTAGATATTTTATTTATTTTTTTCCTCTTTCTTTACTATTAATATTATTACCATCATTATTGTTTTTATATCTTATTTCACTGTTAATATCAATTTTTCCTCTCTTCATTCCTTCCCTCCTGTTTCGCATGCACGCACACACACAGTTTACTGTACTGTAAGAAATTGTAAATATTGTTCTCTGGATGTATGCTGTTGGGTTATCAACACTGTTGTTTGTTACTGTTGTGTGTATTGTATGTTGCAAAGCAAAAAAAAATATTATGATTTATTTTTTACATATTTTTTTAATATCTTCTATTTTATTTTTATTTTATTTTATTTAATCATAGAATATTCTTATTCTAAAAGGTTAATTATATGTAATCTATTGGTTTATAATAAATTGGTCGGTGTTTTTTTTTTTTTTTTTTTTTTTTAATAATCAAGCCTTTTCTAACATTCCACACTACAAAATAATTGATAAAAGTGTGTATGATTTATGCAGATATCAGATCAGATTGGTCTTGGTATCGTGTCGGAAGTTAAAAAGTTGTATCGGGACACTCTAATTCCTAACTTGCAGGACCTACATTTTATGTGAGTAGGTAATAATTTGCAAAACACCAATTTGAGAAAACTCTTGTCAGACATCTGCATGTTCACTTTAAGCTTAAGACGGTATTGTAATAAAGACAACTTTTCTCACGCTCCAAAGTGCATTGAATATCATCAAATGAAATATGGAAAAACTAATCTCAAAATCATTAGGAAGTAGGGGTGTCCCAATCCGATATTGATATCGAACCGATATCAGCCAGAAAACGAATATCGGATTTTATCGGACTGCATCTAAAATCTCCGATATAATATATATTGTTTTTTTAAATTTCTTTTTTAGATATTTTTTTTAATATTTTCTATTTCTTTTTATTTTTTATTGTATTTAATCATAAAATATTCTTATTCTAAAAGGTTAATTATATGTAATCTATTGGTTTATAATAAATGGGTCTGTTTTTTTAAATTATCAAGCCTTTTCTAACATTCCACACTACAAAATAAGTAATAAAAGTATGTATGATTCGTGCTGATATCGTATCGGATCAATATCGGCCAATAATCAAGGTTGCAATATCGGTATTGCATCGGAGGTGAAAAAGTTGTATCAGGACATCCCTATTAGGGTTAGGGTTATGGCTAACTACTTACCTTGTCACTTTTTCCTCGGGGTTACCACTTTGTTGTGTGTAATTAAACACAGACGGCACAAAATCAGGATTCTGGTAGTCCAGTGATGCCTCACCTAGAAATAGCCACACACACCACATCAGCCAAATAATACCAGGTAATGCTGCTTATCGTTCACTTTAGATCAGACGTGGGCAACTGCCATCTAACTTTGTGCCGCCCCCAAAAGTAAACACACACAAAATGTAAATTAAAAAAAAAAAAAAAAAAAAAAAAAAAGCATTTTTTCTTTCCTTTTCTTTTTTATTGCTCAGATTAATCATTCTATAATTATTCTAAATGCTGACATGACAGTGGTGACAGAGAGGATGGACGCTGTCTAAGTTAAAGTCCATTTTGGTCAATGCGTCCCACCACACCACTCCATGGAGTGGTGGGACGCCACAGAGCACCTTCAGCACCAGATCCCACCACAGTCATCAACAGATTTCTACAACTCCTCACTTTAACCCAGGGGTGTCACACTCATTTTAGTTCAGGGGCCAAATACAGACCAGTTCCATTTCAAGTGGGCCGCAGATTTTAGGTGGGGAAAAAATAAACAACTTTAACATCATTGTGACCTAGTTTAGTTCAATTCATATCAAAAAAATTCTTGAATTTTTTATTTACCAATTTTTGTGTCATTTAGAGTAAATTTCTGGCATTGTTTGTGAGAACTTGCAAGATTTGTGGCAAAATTGACAGTTCTTTCAATATTTGCTATTAAATATGACTGCATCCATGTGATATAATAAAAAGTAAAAATGCAAGCCCCTAAAAATACTTTGGAGTTTTGTTAAATTGGTGAATTTAAAATATCTAAAACTAGAATGACACACTAATTCATCTTTTCTCTGTCATTTTTACCTTCTCCTGTGGCCAGATTGAATGCTCGAAAGCAGTGGCTCCCAAACGGGGGGTACATTAGCACATTGCAGGGGGTACTCGGACAGATTTAACAAATGATTAAAAACTGCTGGGAAATGTTCCTAGTTCCTTTTTAGGTTTCAAATTCACCACAAACTACCGGTAATATTGCTCAATAAATTACTATATTTTCTTGTAATTTATTTAAACAAATTTATTTTATGCTGTAGAGGCCATTTTATCACACTTTTGGCAATAGGAGACAATAATAAGCTACATTTTACAAAGGAGACCCTATTTATTTACTACTGAAGTAATCACATAAGTTGCAGGATATATCCTTTTTAAACATTTTACACTTTGCACACATTTTTTTTTGAATTTGTAGAAACCAATGTTTGAGACACATTTAGGGGTTTATGAGAGTGGGCTGTTCCACACACATATATATATATACACAAATACATATATATACATATATATACACATATATATACACATATACACATATATACACATATACACATATACATATATATATACACATATACATATATACATACACATATACATATATATATATACATACACATATACATATATATATATATACATACACATATACATATATATATATACATACACATATACATATATATATATACATACACATATACATATATACACATATATATACATACACATATACATATATATATATACATACACATATACATATATACATACATATATACATATATATATATATATACATACACATATACATATATACACATATACATATATATACACATATACATATATAAACATGAAATTATGGAGATGGTACTTATAATATGAAGGGGGTACACATAATTAGGGGGCACATGGGACAAAAAAAGATTGGGGACCAGTGCTCTAAAGGGCCAGATTTGGCCCCTGGGCCTTGAGTTTGACACGTGCTTTAACCCAACAACTTCTTGATTGTAGATCGCTCACTATACTTGTTATACATCTGTATTTTATTTGTACATTTGTATTATATTTTTCTGCAATGTGTGCACTTGTATTTAATTGAATTGATTGTTTTTTTGTTTTTTTTTAATATTTCTTAAGCCCCAGTGAGAAAAAGCATTTTCCAGTAGATCCATGTAAACTACTCACCTGATATAAAGTGAGCACCGCAAATGCGAGACCGTTTGATCTTGTCCTCAGTCCACTTTTCGTCCGTACGGTTAATGGCCTGTAACCACAAACGTCTCCTGTTGCTCTGAAACGGACGGAATCCCGTTGGAATTCGATAAAATTTCAGTCCGTTTTCTGCAGAGGGACGATTGGTACAACCCAGCACACAACAACCAGTCATTTTGGAGATTGTTACATACTTTTCAACTCCATTACTTTGTATCCCCACTACACTGTCTGAATGCGTGTAAATTAATAGGAGTAGGGCTTCTGTAGTATAGTAGTTGCTTCACTTCCGGGGCCATAATGCGTGCGCACGCTATTGATGACGTCAGCATAACACCCCCCCCGAAAAAAATACAAAAAAAAAAAAAAGTATATATATAATGTTATGTAAAAGTGGAAGAATTTTGACACGTTGCAAATCCATTTTTACATATAATTGCACTTTACCTATTCAAACTGATTTACTGCATATATATTTAATATAATTATAGACATTACAATTATTACAAGTGAAAAATAAATAACTGAAGTTCAATTCTAACTAGGTATAAACGGAATTGGAAATATCTCAAATAAAATAGTTAATAGAAAGTAGGGCTGGGTGATATCGATATTTTCTATTTTGGCTATATAGAAAATTACAATATTGCCTCTGTCAATATATATATAGCTTAATTTGTTTTAAAATAAGTGTTCTAGTAGTTGCTGCTTTGACTACTTCTCCGAACCTAACCCAAACCTTCACCTAGACATCCACACTAAATACCTCACTCACACGTGCTGTCTCTTATAAAAGAAAAAGGCCAAAGTGACGCATGTTGTGCAGCTGTTTGTTAATAAAAGTGCCTGTGTGGCATTTTGCATCAGTAAATTTAACCCTGAAGAGTTTATCAGGTCAGACTCCATTTGAATTGAAATTTGTTAAGATTTATAACATATCGCAATTTAGAGAGAAAATATTGAGATTAGTTTTGGTCGATATTGCCCAGCTCTACTAAAAGTATTTTAGATGTCTGAAATTAGATTGTTACCATAGTTATAATCCCAAGACGACCCATCAGTAATTTAACTGGTCAGAGTAGAATTTTAGATGTTATTTACAATTCTATTTATGACATAAGTCATGTAACGACAACTATTGATATCAATAATTGACATTTTGGATAGAACTGCATTACTGATATCTACAATGACAAGTTCCAAAAGTGAGAATTTAATTATTTAGATTAACAATTAACATTGTGACTAGTGAATAGATTTATAGATACAATTAATTACATCTCAAACTAGTCAAACATACATTGTGGATATGTCGACTTGGAATTGCATGTCAAAACTAAATTCTGGACATCTTTTACTGCAAATACCTCCATTAATTAAATGTCAAAAAAACGATTTCTATATAACAGACTACTGTGGTTAACCTTTTTCCAAAATAGCTTTGACTTTGTTCTAAAAAAAAAAAAAAAAAAAGCGTGTGCATTCAAGATGACCTCAAACAGTGTCTATAGTGTGACAGCACTTTGGTGTAGCACCATCTACTGGTCATTTTAACATCATATTTCATACAACTGCTGATTTTCACAACGTATACTTTCAGTATCCTGTAAAATCTGTTCCAAGGCACATTAGGAAATCAAGCACCCAAATGATTAATTCTCCTTCTCATATGTTGACAATGTCAATAAAACTGGGGAACTACTCATTAAACTGACCCCAAATTAGTTTTACCAATCAAGTCTTAATAAATGTAAATAAGCTTTTTTTTTTAATTGGAAAATTTATTGAAAACCATGTAAGAATCAAAAACATAGGCATTAGATAGAATATGGCCAGTACTCAAGCTTCAACTGCGTAACTTCACACAGTATTTGCTTTAAATACCAAGCATTGAGATACCTACATAGGATAGCTAAAATATTACATATCACACTTTACTAAATCGACTTTATAAAATGTCACTGTACAATAAAGGTTCAATGAGTGGCAGATTTATACAACATACTGGAAATAACCATGTGGCATAACTATCGTGATGACTTTAAAATCAAACTAAATACAAATTCATGAATTCTGTAATGTGTGGCTTTTTTGTTTCAGTTTTGAAAACTCCAAAACATGATTAGCAAAAAAGTAGTAAATGAACAGGAATTTAAACATTGTGGAACTTCAAAAAAATACATCAGCTGAGTTTTCTTTTTCTTTAAGTGTGTGTGTGGCAACCTTAACAACCAATAAATTGGGAGTTGAGACATATTTGCATGTCACGAGTTACTGGGCCTAACGGAGGCGTGTTCTGCACTGCCCCGGAAACAACCTATAATGGTCCATCTGTACAGTTAAATGGATCTAACTGTCATTCTGTGAAAATAAATTACAAGACATCTGTATCTTTCCTTCTACAGTGGATTGTGCAAAAATTACAACCAAAGGTTTACCATCGGAAGGCCTGAAACTATTGTACACAAGTTGGTTTCATTACCAGCCAAGCGTGAAAAATAACAGCATCCATACAAAAAAAAGGCCAGATGTAAAATATTTACCAACGGTTACAAAAATAGCAACATGAATAAATTAATTTCTTCTACATTTACGCACGGTTACCTGTTTTTTCTAACCCCATCGTATTTCCAACTCAAAGAGAAAAGAAAACCTGGTGAATGGGGAATTAGGTTTTATAATATCGGAGCCCCAACAACAACCCCTGATACACATCAACGTGTGCGTGTGCTCCGAGCAATTCTGCCGTCTTAGAAAGTGAGAAACGTGTGAAACAGCAGTCGTAGTTATTTTTACATTAAAAAATGTGGTCAGAAAAAAAAAAAAAAAACCTTGCAAAGCTAAAAAAAACAAAAGGGCCAAAGTAACACCAGTTAAAAACCATTTCAAGAAGCTACGGTGGTCTGGATAGCACGTTGGCTAGCTCGCTGTGTTTAAACCACAATCATGGAGGCTCCTCATAGTAGGCTGGCGAGGCTGGTGGTGGGACCATTCTGAGCTTGGATCTGAACAGGAGGGGGGCCTTCAGTCCACTTTAAAAACAAAGAAAATCAGTCATCATCACAGAAACTCTACAGATGGAAAGTGTACATGTGGGTATTTAAAGAGATAGTAGGAGAAAAGAGGAAGTGTTTCCCCATGTTTTCTACTTACACTGATGAGATTATGCTCTGGGAGGCTACACGCAGCAATGTGGTCCTGCAGGAGCTGCTGGGAGAAATTCTGATGCATCTGGGCTGCTTCATGGGCATCCATGGTGTTCCCAAGAGCTTTGTTCAAATCTGTAAACAAACGGTCAACATCTCCTCACTCAGACGGAAAAAAAAAAAAACAACCTCAGGGCCTTCGATTTTCATGATGATTACAGAAAATAAACAGAAAAAGTGGAATTCACGTTTGGAAAATGAAAAATTAAGCTGAACTGCTTATTTTTTTATTTCTCTCTCTCTACATCCAAATAAAGCAGTTGAAATGTGTTTTTTTCAAGTTTAGTATTTTGCATGGATGACAATATTTATGTGATTCAAAATTACTCCCTTTCTGCTTCATTTCAATAAATAATTTCCATGAAAAGTTTATATTTTTAAAATACTGGTGAAATTCCCAAGCTTAAGTTCCCATGGAAATTTGCCAGATATTTTACACCACTTTGCAACCGTACCAAATAATCCGCAACTACATTACTTGGTAATTTACACTGTTTTCTCAGCCATTTTTACTTTCCACTTCGGGCCAATTTGGATGTTTTAAAGGGCCGGATTTGGCCCCTGGGCCTCGAGTTTGACACCAGTGCTATATAGCATAAGTAAAACGATGCGGACATGACACGGAAATTGGTCCGAAACAGAATCTGAGACACAAAATTGGAGGCCCTATAATCACTGTTTGTTTCATCAGGCAGATTTTTTTACCTTTGAGCAGAGCTGAAGACCACAGCTGAACCGACATGTCAGGAATCTTACTAGCCAGCTGCATAGCAGGTACCACCATGTTGTTACTCTCCTGAAAAACAATGGACACAGTCCGGTCATTTAGGTGCCAAGGAAAGTACTTTGAAATATGTTTTTGGTTTGCAAATATTAACAATTTGAAACTGTTGCTAATACACATCAGAAAGGGAAATAACAGAGCTTCAAACAAACTCCTTTAATAGCTAAAACAGCTATTGGCAAGTTATTCTATTTAGATGTGACAGTCCCATATTTATTTTATAGATTGCTTTAAAGGGGACTTATTATGAAAAATCCACTTTTGCAATGTTTTTGATCACATATGAGGTAACTTGAGTGTCCACCGTCACACAAAATGTGAAATAAAACCATCCAGTCATTTGTTTGTGGTCTTTGTAAGTCTTATAACACAGAGTGAAGTGCTCTGTTTCAAATTTTCTAAGTTTGTGATGTCACAAGTTAAATACGGAAAGAAAATACCCTCCTCTTTGCTGTTAACTCCACCCCCAACCTGATAAACTTTTGTGAATGTCCGCCATTGTTTTTCTCAGTAGCAAAGGAGTGAAGGTGGGTTCACATCGAACATGACTGTAGCGACTGCAGTAACTTCAGTCGCCTGTGATGAGTTGCTTGAACATAGTGGTGCTTTATGGACACGCCATTGCTCCAGTGAACTGTATGTGTGTGTGTGTGTGTGTGTGTGTGTGTGGAGCTGGGTGGCACTTATCAACAGCGCTGCTTTTACGGTTTAAATGATCAACTTATGGAGATACTAAAGAATGAGTTCACTCAGAATGTAGGCTTATTTAACAAGTTAACTGTTTTAATTTTGCCCCTATAAATTGAGGAAACCTCCCACTGCAGCCGTGTCACTACAGCTGGAGTGAGGGGCTGCTGCCTCGACTCTACAACCAGTGAAGGGGGGCTTGGGGGGGAGTTGTTGCTTGAAGTCGCTTGAAAAATTCCAATTTTTCAACTTTGAGAGACTAGATTGCATCATTTACATTGATTTTGAATGTAATTTAGTCACTTCCGTCACGTTCAGTGTTTGTGTGTGTCATCTCGTGGAAAAGAGGGGAGGGGAAGAGAGAGGTCTATGCAAATCCAGGGACACACCCGCAGAAACAGATCGCTCTCTCAGACCTTGATAACACAGGGTCCCCTCTTGCTTAATTCATGTTATGTTTTGACCAAACACCAGCACAGATGTCATTTAGAGTAAACCACACAGGGAACTGTTTTAAAGGTGAAAAATTGGCATAATTGGTTCCTTCCTTGTGGGTCAGGCTTCGAGCACATTACAATGGCCTGGTTTACATACGGCTCAGACTTCGGGCTAGTATTAAGCTTCACATTTGTGTTTTGCAAATCCAGGACATGTTTGCGTGACTATCGGTGAAGCTACACAATATTTCACTTTGGATCAAAATCTTAATCAATTTGACATTAGGAGACATCACTGTTGGCTGTTGACTGTCAAATAGAGAAATAAATACAAATATATTAAAAACAAAATACATTAAATGTCAATTAAAAAAAACTTAAAAAATGAACAAAGAACATTGCAAGAATAAACTTGAGTTTAAGGGCTAAAGGGCTGAGATTTGAAGATGCCTGTAGGGCACTGCTATAAAGACAAATTAAGTTGGAAAAACACACAGTTCCATGACTAAAACACGGTCGTCCTGGTGAACCTACCATCATGAGGTCTGATCTGTATTTTGTATTGATCAAAAGTAAAATTACTTCTTTTCACTAACAACAAATCCCACTTCAGAGATACAAAATCATTTAGTCAGTTAAGGTGGTAGGACAGGATAATCAACCAAAGCTGGTATTTCTGGTTCACAGATGAAAAGAATAACTTGATTGGCAAATTACTTTTTTTTTTTTTTTTAAATGTGGGTATCACACTTTGTGACCTCTGGCTATGGTGTTCCTATCCTGAGCCAGTTCTAAAATGTGAGCCTGATCACACATTATGAATCATTTGAGCTGAATAATGTTGAACTTCATGTGGAACTCTCAGGTAACGAAGATAAAACAAAGCGTTCTGTACTTGTTTAGTAACCCTGGCTGGGTGTCATGTTTCAGTGCTTTCATAGACAATCACAATCAGCCATGGGTTTGAGCTTACTCTGTGGTTGCCCAGTACGTAGAAAATATGGCCCAGTAAAACCAGTGAGCACGCAGTGAGTCGGTTCAGATCCTCAGCATTGGACATCTTTAGGGTTTCCCGAAGAAAACGCCTGCAAACACACGAGTGCCGTTACTGTAGAATTGTCGGCACTAAACTGAAGGAGTTTCTGCATGAATTGTAGGGTCGTTTTTACTTTGCCTCGTTGTAGCGTCCTTGGAAAAAAGACAGAAGACCCCTGATGTAGAAGGCTGCAGCACGAAGACAGTGGGAGCTGGAGCAAAGGCAATGTAAACACATAAATATTAAGTCAACGTGAATCACTGATAAATAGAATATCATCATAAAAACATCAACTCCTACCTCACTGGGAAGTTATGGTCAGGGTTAATTCTCTCAAGGAGGCTGTACAGCTGTGGAGACAGTAACAGATGTTTGAACTAAAAAAGACATTTGCAAGTACTTTCAAGCTTCCTTGATTCAAACAAATCAGCTTCACTTAAAAATAAATACTGTATTAAATCTAATATGTGAAACAGACATGAGCAACTGGCGACCCTTGCTCATATTTTGAGCAGCCCCTTAAGTAAATGCCAAAATCAGTAAAAAAAACACATACAAAATTACAAAAATATACACGCGACCAGGGGTTCTCAACTGGTCTCACCCTGGGACCCACATTTTGCCACTGCGACCCACTTTTTTTTTTTTTTTAAAGAAATCAAGAAACCAAATGTATTTTTTCAAAAACAGCTGCTGAAAACACATATAATGTATCATCTTTTTTTATACACATAAATCTAAATATTTTCCTGTGCAACATGCATTTTCTGTCACCAGAAAAGTTTCTTTCAGAATAAAAGACCAATAAAGTCCAACATGAGAGACATGAAGAGACCCAGCCAGTAAAGCTCCACAACCCACAACTTCTATATATATGCAAAGAGCAGCTGTATACCATGTTTTCTGTAAAGCTGCACAATGGCACCTTTATTAGATTCATAAGTTTTGAAGCCTGTAGAACTACAGTTGAGCACTTCTGCTTTACAGGGTTAATCTAAACTCCTCAGTACCCTCTGGTGGACACAATGTGATATCACTACATAAGTGTCAAGCTAGGTCAAATTTTAAGTGTTTGACCAACATTGAGCAGTTTTTATTAATTTGTGGAGTTAAATTATGGAACCGAATAAGTGTGGAACTAAAACAATGTTCAAATTCATTTTAAAAACAGGTATGAATAAATTATTTTCACAAGGTACATGAATAGAGGCTTTACTAATCACCAATAATTGTCTTTTTTTTTCTGTTTTTATGATTAGCTATGGACTATTTGTTAATATGTAGACTGTTTGATGACATATGGGTAATTAATTGTATTATTAGTTGAACTTAAAAAAGCAAAATCGGGAGTGAATAAAGGATTCAATAAGTTTACACTTTTTCCTACTCCTTTTCGCACGTCAGATGAGAAGTTTAAGTGTTTGTGGATCAAATCAATGGTCTATTTCTGCTGTTGTAATTCATTTACCTACTGTTCTTTTATCACTTTACATGTTCGAAACAAAGACTTCAATTAATTATTATTCCCAGATTCTTAAGCAATGCTTTCGCAAAAGCTAAAATGAAATAATGTGCACGTGCTTTGAGCGTGAGCGATTTATACCATTTTGCAGCTTAACCAAGTTACTTATTAACATTTAACTAACGTCCTGTTGTCGATTGCCTTCCCTTATGTAGACACTGGCCAAGTTGGTTACGATGTACGTCCAAAGCTCCTGATGAGAGGTGAGCTGTAGAACAATGGGAGAGGAGTCGTGAGGAAAAGGGAAAAGTTCACGTATCAGAGAGAAAAGCCGCGTCATGCTCACCCTCAAAGCTGCGGAGAACTGTGCCTCGGCGTTATCCATGCAGTTCACAGAGATGCAGTACAGACCCTGCAGAACAGGGAACGGAAACGCCAGCATTTAGACAAATTATTTCCCTTATCAACCAAGGTCTCCACAACTTTCAGAGCTTAATTATTATTCTTCAGAATTTGTGAAATTAATTGTAATCCTGAAGTTTTTGTGAGTAAGTATTTTTGTTTCTTTTCACTTACTAAAAGCGTGTGGAGCTGAGCAGCGTGATTGGTGAATAACCGGGGTGACTGTTGGCACAGCTGGCACACCTGTGAAATCTGATCGGACGAAAAACATAGCGGGCTAACTTTTACTCATCTTTTGTGTGGTGAAAATAAAATATTCATTCATATTTAACAGGCTGTATTAAATGAAACAGACCACAGCAAGGGAAACAAAAAGGTACCTCTTGTAATGCTGTAGCTTTGTGTCCCGTTACAAGTCGGCACATGATGATGTGCTCCAGTAGGATAACTTGAAAGGTAGAGAGGATGGGGCTGCAGTCCAACACTGCAAAAACAAATAATGGATTCAAAAGTGTAGCGTAAAAAACAAACATTTTACTCCCTTTATGTATGGAAAAATCACATGGCCTGCTGCAATTTATTACTCCAACTCGGGCTGGGCAGCATGACCAAAAATGTATATCATGGTATTTTTCTAAATTCTAACAGCTTCACTGTATTTTTTTAAATGCATAATCAGGTGTTCACAGCATTTTCTACTGGTTGAGAATCAGAATGATTTATTTTCCTGAGTACAGTTTAAAAAAAAAAAATAATAATAAATAAAATAAAATAAAACAGCACATGGAATTTAACTTGGTAGTTGGTGCATGGAACAAAAAAAAAAAAAAAAAGCCAGCAACAATAATAATAATATTCTAGCTTTAAATGCTGCATACTCTACTCAGTAGTGTGGTGGTTTCTTATGGTGAATAAGGTAGCATGTTGTTTGCAGCTCCACCAGGACTTATTTCTGCGTTATAGGAATTACTCTTTTTTTTGTGTATTACTGCCGACATGCTAAGCTAACCGTGCCTCCATGTCTGTTGTTCTCCTGTAGCAGAAACATGTGCACGCAGGCACATGCAGCTTCAGAGCTTTCAATTGTGTCTTTCTTATCCATTCACACGTATTATTTACACTGCAACTAACACCAGAGCGCTACTGTTTACCTTCCTATTTAGAAGTGCAAGGTTGAAAACGGTCCGGTCTGAAATGCGGCGCAGTGTAGCGTTCCAAAAGTTGTGTAATCAAATGCACTGGTACGACGGTATATTAAAAATTCATATAACACAAATATTCTGTATGAACCGGGTATACCGCCCAGCCCCAACTCAAACTCACTTTTTAGTTTTTCTAGTTGCATGAGAGCCTTGTCTGTGTATTTCTGGGCTTTCTCCAAATAACCTGCTTGCATTGAGTGCATCACCGTCACCTGAAACAAAACAAAGACAAAGTTTATATGTCAGCATACCATCGGCTTCACATTCATGTTGCCTTTTGCTCTATGTGTCAAAGATATAAAACAGATCCAACACTAATATTTAAAAAGACCTAGTGAACAGGATGTAATTTAGGCAGAAAATGCTTTAGGTTGGTTTTGTAAATACAGTTATGACTTCTGCTTTTAACACTGTAGTGCAGCGATTCTCAAACTTTTTTGGCTCAAGAACCCCGTTTCTTTAACTTTTGAATGCAAGTACCCCCTTATGTCCGACTACTACAGTTTGCCTAATTCTGTGAAAAAACAACTATAGAACATAATGATGGAAGGAATGAGTGATAACACATTTTAAAGAATCTCATTTTGTAACTAAGTGGAAAGAAAGAGTATTTAGTGCCTCCTGAAGAGTTATTTTTTCCTATTGTTTATCATTTACGGTCATTTCCATCCTGACGTGGGACCTAGACTGACCTTTGTATTTCTAGTTCATGTTCGACTCAAGATCATTTTCTGTTTAATGTAATTTTTTTCTGATTTTGTTCTTGTTATGTGAGCTGCTGGTAATCTTTAGTGTGATTATCATTTTCAATTAAAAATAAACATTATAAAACCCAACATTTTTAATACTTTTTTGTTAATCCCCCCACCCTCTCTCTCTAGTACCCCCTATAGTGCCATCGTGCACCCCCATTTGAGAAACACTGCTGTGGTATGTGCACTGCTCCTGGCTGATGTTTGAAACATTTCAAACATTCAGATTCTACGAAAATAACACAAAGGAAGAACATTACCAAGTACACAAGGACACACATGTGCTCCTTGGGCAGCCAGTGGAAGAGGTCAGCAGGGTTGCTGGGCAGAATCTCATCGTCATGGAGAGTTGAGATGGTCTGGATGCACTGCTGCAGCTGCTTCAAACAAGGCTTCACACTTTTCACCTAAAGATTAATAAATACACAACTCCATTAGTTAGCTTTAGCAACATCTCTACCTGAATTCCATCATCCTTCATCATTACCGACCTGCCCAGCATCCAGGTAGTGTGTGACTTGTAGTACGAGGAAGAAGACCCTTAAAGACTCTTTCTGGATTGGGTTTCCCTGCCAGTTTTCCACGATGGTTCCACACAGTGTGAGAAGAGGATGCACCTCTCCAAGCTTCCTCTCCATTAGCAGCAACTGGACGGGACAAGAAAATCAGCTCGCCTTTACATTTGCTATTTTACATTTACCTTAAATAATACTATTATATGTATTACTACTATAAGCATATTTGTGTGTGCAATTCACTATTGCTGTAGAAAATAAACATTTAGTTCAGGGGCCAAATACAGAGCAGTTTCATCTCAAGTAGACCACAGATTTTATGCGGAAAAATTAGTAATTTCAACATCATTGTGCCCTAGTTTGCACTTCTACCTATACATAAAATATTAGATACGTAAAAAAAAAAAAAAAACGACCATATCTAAGCCATTAATAATAGAAATCAGTCCCAACAGGATCTTTACTTTACATTTCCTAGATTTTGTGACCAATTTCTATTTAATTAAGGGAAATATTATGTAATAATTTGAGGAAAATTTAAGGATTTTGTTTGCATTATCAGTTTTTTTTTTAACAGTTTAACAATAAAAATGACTGCAATCATGTGATATAAGCACCGGGAAAACAAAAATTAAAAGTTTACACAATGATTCATGTTTTATTTCTCCTGCGGGCCAAATTGGATGCTCCAAAGGGCCGGATTTGGCCCCCGGGCCATTGGTTAGACACATGATTTAGTGTGAATAAGGACTCACCATTCCTTTACTGAGAAGAAACAGCGCCCTAAAAAGCAAACAAAGAGTGCCGTTATTACCATTAAGTACATAAACATATCTTAAGATTGGAATAATGTTCATCTTTAAAAATGAGTCAAGTTTAAAAAAACAAAATAAATGCTTATTTTCATTGTCAGTAGTGGTACTCTTTGGGTTATAAGTGTGTGCTTCTGAGCAACAAAAATAGTGCAAAATGAGGTTTTGAAAAGGACTCCACTAAGTTTCATATTGTGACACACTTTCTGTTATCAACACTAACACTTTGTTGGAATCATGAGAATCACAAGCTGGCACCTAAGCAAAGCTGATGTCAACAGTTTCATAGTCCATCTGCTTTATCTTATCTGGATTACCCTTTAAGACCTAAACCCCCTCACACTTATAAAAGAATGAGGTAAGAAGTGCTATAAAACGTGTAAACAATCATCCTCCTGGCCCTTTTATCACATACCGAGTGTTAGAAGCCCCTAGTATACATAAAACATACAGTCAGAGGACAATCATTACCTTGTGTATTCAGAGCCCACCACTCGGGCATACTCTGCCCCGACTCCTAGAAGGTCACATGCTGATACCAAGTCTTTCTCCAGTGTATGAAGTTGCTGTAAGACACACAACATTCTTTCAACCCGTCTTTAGACTGAAATGTGAGCACAAAAGACGACAGCATTCAGAACAGAGCCTTCAACCAATTGTGATACTAACATTAATCTGAAACATAATACACCAATGTTAAACTAAACTTTAAGTTTCTCACTAGAGATAAACCATAAAAAAATGCATACTGGACCTAGGGCTGTGAAATATGGACCAAAATAGCGATATACAATATAATTCTAGATATTTTTAACTCAATAAAGTCTGACCAGAAAGACAATTCTGGGTTAATTTTGCAGATGAAAAATGCCACACAGGCACATTTAGTAACAAACAGCTGATCAATACGTGTCATATTTGGCTTTTTTCTCCTCTAAGGGACAGCACGTGTGAGTGAGTTCTGTAGTGTGGCTTGTTTAGAGGAAGGTCTGAGTTAGGACACACTCAGTGACCCATCTAACTGCTTTTCTGAGAAGTAGTAAAAGCAGCAACTCCCAAAACAAGTATTTTAGTACAAAATAAGCTATAAATTATATCTCAGAAATATGTAAAAATTGCACAGAAGGACACTGCACTAAAAAAATAAATATATCTCCATATAGGCGATATTGTCATTTTCTATATCGACAAAATAGAAAACTCGATATATCTTGAATCTCCATATATTGCCCAGCTCTAACTGAACCACTACTTTTCACCAACATGACCACTTGAAAAACAACTGCAACAAAAATATTACATAATATTTTGTGCTGAAGCACTATTTTGAGAATTAAATAATAACATCAGTGACATAAAAGTGGTCAAAAGTGTCAGACACGAGGTATGAAATAGTGGTGTTGAAAAAAAATCGATTCGGCGATATAGCTCTATATTACGTTGCGCGATTCTCAGATCGATTCAAAATGTAACCATATTGTTTTTCTTTTCTTTTTTTTAACCTTTATGTAACCAGGAAAGTGTTTTCCACTGCAGCAGACATTGTAACGACACAAAGAAGTGCTGACCACCACCACCACTCTTTGCACATGAAGCTTATATCAAATTAGTCTGCTGTGTCACTATTCACTCTTTTTCTTAAAATAAACATTCTAGATAGGAATACAAACTGTGACCCTCTCATGTAATCTGCATACGTCTTCATCCCTTCTTGAGCCAATACTTCCTCATCTGTGGTTACCAACGTTGCATATGCTTGCACATGCTTACTGTTTGTTACTCTTGTTTATTATGTTCCCTGACATTTGAAAGTGGTTGAAAGGTTGAAAGTGGCGTATTTGGCACTCTATAAAGTAACTTAGTGTTAACTTTGACGGAGGGTGGTGATGTGATGTCATATTGCAGCACTCATACATACCGCCAGCTGGAACAACAATCTGCAGTGCCAGTATGGTGTCTGTTGTGAGATCTGAATGGCTTTGCGCAGCAGAGGTTTGGCAGAGTCCACCAAATTCTAAAAAAAAAAAAAAAAGAAAAGAAAACACGAAGGAAAAAAGGTAAAATTAGTAAAAACATAAATGTGCTTGATATTGCTGGAATTTAACAAATGCACAACTTTAAACTTCCTAGACCAAAAAAAAATTGAAATAAAATAAAAGCCATGCAGTCAAAGAAAAGCAAAAAAGGCCTAAAGTAATTTGTATACATATTAATGTTTGTGTATAACATAGGCATATAGCACATTTCCACTTTTAAAATGTATTTCCTAGCAAAGAAACCTGCCCAACAACACATTATACACAGCTTAAGGCAAAATGTCAATTTCTCGAGAATCATTTTTGAGTTAATTATGTTTAAAAAAAAAAAGAGAAGAAAAACAAACTAAACTTTTTTTTATATTAACATTTATGTGAAATTAAAATATATATAAATCTAAATAAAACTACAAAAAAAAAACTGATAATGAAAATTATGTTTGCTGTTTTAGTTTAGATATAAAACAAAAAAACACGTCTAATCAATGATCAAAGCATTTTCATGTATTGTGTATAAGAAAATGTGTAGTTTAGAATGACTCAAATACAAGCTGTCATAAATACAGTATGACAACGATTGTGCTTATTCTGTTGTATAACATTAGGAAATGTGTTCATTCAAACGATGCTTATGGTTTGATATCAAATGTGGCTGTAGGAGGCATGCAAAAGTTTGACACATATTAAAACAATATGTAGAAACTGTAATAATAGTGTTTTTAACTTGTTTAATGTGGCTTACCTGTTGGCAGAAGAGTTCAGATAAGATGCTGGCCGCTTCAAACTTAACATCTTCAAATTGAGGAACTTGTTGAGAAATATACCACTAATAAAAGAAGAAATAACAAACATAGCATGTCACTTTACAACTCAGTTAAAACATCAACACATTAGTATGTTTAGCTAACTGCAGTAAATCAGCAAAAGCCAACCTCCTTTTGAGCAATAATGTAAACAGTAAAAGTGAACCACGATGCACACGAATACATAAATTGAACATTATATTATATTAATGGCGGTCTCAGTAAATAAAGGTTAAAAACATGTCCGGTCCCGGCGCTTCATTCACACTGCGGCCTACACCCCGCCGCATCCCCGCTCTTTCCTGCACCGCCCGTCCCTCACCGCCTTCTCCAAGTGGCTGCGGGCCAGGTCGCTGTTCTTGGTGTGGTGGTAGAGAACCGAGCCCAGCTGAAGATGTGTCCGCGCCTCGATTCTCTGTGGGGGTTTAAACTGAAACACTGCCTGCAGACAATGCACACAAAGTCTTATCTTGGGCGGACTTGAGGTTCGAAAATGTTCCGCAAAGCCGAGTAGGGCGAGGTACCAGCGCTCCGGGGCCTCTACGTTTGACGCCATTTTAACAGACAACAACAAGTTTTTCAGCGCTGCGGACAGAGCCGCAGGTTGCCAGGTCCGGTCGTCAGAAACCGCAGGAAAAAAATGATCGCTTACCATTTTTTGTTGTTGTTGATATTTGCAAAGGTTATGAGTAAAATAGTTAAAACGTCTGTCTTAAAAACATCACATCAGTATTTTTTATTCCCAGGATGCATTTCTAGGAGCTTTCAGAGTAGACTTTGTAACTTTGTAATGGCCTTTCTCTAGGAATACTGATTTCTTCCATCAGTTCAAAAACCCTTAGGCCTGTGTGAATTTAATATGAGTGAATACGTGTGGGAATGTGGAATCTGAATGTGTTTGGGCCATGAGACAAAGTGTTGAAAGAGGATAAACACAGAAGATTAATTCACAAATAATCCATTTGTGTCTATAAATATTACAGTCCAAAATTAAACCAAAAATATTGTTAATCAAAATTTTACAAACTGTCAAATCATACATCTATTAGCTCCTAAAAAGGAACACTTGTAAAATGTATACATTTTAATATTTCTATGGTTCAAGCAAAAATGCATTTTAAGGGAAAGACCAAACTGCAATACCAATAGCAAACCCTGTTTAAATACATGTTTATTTAGAAAAAATATTATTATTATTATTATTATTATTATTATTATTATTATTATTATTATTATTATTATTATTATATATTTCATATAAATATGAAATGATAATTAAATACAAGTATTCTATAAATAAATATGCAAGTAGAGACAGCTGTCTTCAAACTACACTGTACAATCCAAGAAATCTGATGGGTTAAATTAAAGAGTTGTAGAGTTTGATCGCTTTCTGTTAAGCACCCTGGGTATTATTAATTACCATAGGTACCATGGGTATTTATATTTATTCTCTGCTCTTATACTGTATACACTGTGTTGCTGCTAATGTGAATTCCCCCTCTGGGATTAATAAAGGTAAATTTTATTCTATTCTATTATTATTATTATTATTATTATTATTATTGAAAAATCGATCAGATAAACATCAAAACATATTTCAACCAGACACCAACCAGGCAACCCAGGGTAATAGTTATCCTCGCGAGATTTCATGGCGCGGTGTTTTGATAAGGCTTCTGGGTAATGTAGTCCAAAACACTGACAGGCACTGTCCCAGCTCCTTTGAGGCGTCGTATTGCCCTCTTATCCTAATCTTGTGGCAGGGACACAGAGGCAGCTCTGTCAATGATTTGTTGACAGACTTATTTCACTGATAGTCAACTCTGCTTTTTTTCCCCCCCCACAAACGTCAACCAGCGTGATTAGCGGACGTGCAGAAGCTTCACTGCGTGTCGCAAGTTTTTGAGGTGGAGTGGACGGACGAGCCTCCAACGAGCAGACAAACAACAATGTGTGTGTGTGTGTGCAGCTGACTGGAGAACGCACTGATCTAACACCACAAACACCACAGGACATCTGGATTTGTCAATATTTTAACAACAGCCCAAGGTAGAACATGCAACCTTTTTTTTTATTATCTCTACGCAAACACATTTAATTTAATGTCTGGATTATTTGGTAGACACTGTTTATGTAACCGATTACGTAGCAGGAATGTGTTGAAGTTGTCTGCATTGATTAAGGCGATGGTTTTCCAAGTGTTTCATTTGGAGTCAATGGTGAAAAACAGTGAGAGTCTGTAATACAATAGGTTGTTTAAAGGCCTGTTTGTGCACAAGGACATGCGCGTGAGCACGCGCGCGCGTCAGTCACAGCGACATTGGACATGATTACCAATACTAACTGGTTATAGGACGCAATCTATTTCTTCTTATTAGTTTTGGACAATTTAATTATTATCATTTTTTATTTTATTTAATATTTTTACTTACAAATAAGTTCAAGAATAAACAAAATTTTTTTTACAATTTACAATAAGATACATGAATTAAGAACTTGCCAAGGGAACATCAACTTAAAATGATAATAACTTATAATTTGTTCTATTCACTGAAGATTAAACAGTATTATGGTAAACAATTATTCATAAAAACCTATTCAAATATTAAAACAAGTAATATTGTTTGTGCGTATTTGAGGGGAAAAAAATCATATCATAAGTGAAACAATAGTAAGCAAACATCCATAACAACATGGGAACAACCATGTTCACAGTATTTTTTATTTCTGGATAATAATAATAATAACTTTTTCTGTCTTCATTTTTTTTTTTTTTTAAAGAAAACAATGAATTTTCAACACTCTACCTCTTTATGTTTCATAATAAGGCGAAAAGCATTTTCACCTTCATGGAATAAGAAAAGACAACCATTTAATTATAAAATCATTACCCTGTGACACTCCTTTTCAAGTATGAATGTATTGAGATGTTGTACCTGCATGTTTGTTTGTTTTTTATTTAGATCCCCATTAGCTATACTGCAAAAGCAGAAGCTATTTGTCCTTTCATGCAAGACAGTTGTGAAGAACAAACAGATTAGATAAGATGTATAAACAACATTCACACATAAAATTAAATATTACCTAAATAAAGCGCAATAACCAAAACATACATAATACATAATACACAGCAACATTAACCGAAATACACACAGCATAGAAATACAAAAAATAAAGTAAACTAATAATTGATAAAATAAAAAAAGTAATAATAATAATAATAAATCTGTATGTATGTATGCAAAATATTCAGGTATAAAATTATGCCATATATTACATATCAAGATTTAGCAAACATAGTTTAAATATGTAATAATAGTCTAACTATTTCAGAAAATGTAATGGTATACAAGCTTGAAATCATAAATAGTGCAATGCACTCCTGATTTCATTTCCTTTCTTTTATTTTCCTCTGCAGTGGGTCTTTTTCTTCTCTTCATGAGAGAGACTGTCAGCTGCCTGTAGGGGACACACACACACACACACACACACACACACACACACACACACATGGCCCACCGTGTCCATGATCACCAGAGTAGTCTCCCAGTGGCCCAGGCAACCACACTGTTGTCTCTTCAACCATCCAGCCAAGCAAAGGTGAGCACAATTACTCATCTGAATCCTCAAACACATATACAGTATACCATCTTTATGTCTGCATGCTGACATTCAAAAGTATTTATAAATGTGAAAACATGTTATTTAGAAATAAAAGGTATTGCCGTTTGCAGGTAGCTGATTTGTTCTGGAAAACTGTGTGTATTTAGTTTTTGTGACTTGCAGCAGAGGCTCCCTGGTGCTAAATGGGGACATGCCTCTACTGGTACACTGCTGTAAATAGCAGGGAGACGCCAGCTAATCCAAAGCTGGTCTTAGTTCACAGGAACACTGTGGAGAGCAGTTGTTCACAAACGCATCCGGATACATTTTATTTATTTGAATGTATTTTGGTTATACATTTTTTTAAAAAAAACACATTTTTGGACTGCTTTTATCCAAGGACAATCAGATTGGACATTTTGATCTAGTTAATGTTTGCCTCTAAGTTTTATATGTAGGTCATTGCAGATAATGCAAAAACCTACCAAGTGCAACTCAAACACACTGACCTAATAAAACATTGTGCATGTTACAAACAGCTCGAGGACACTGTTTTAACATTAGAGAATAACACACTGTATTCAATAGTTCTGTTTAGGAATGTTGGCAAATTAAAAGCGACATCATTCGTTTCTCGTCTGTTCACGTTGTGAAACCCGTTTGTTTTTTTCCTGCCAAGCCTTTAACTTTTCAACTCCTAGCTTGTTTATTGGGTTTGCCCATCCCACTAAATGAATGGTCTGCTATGGGACACCCATTGTAAAGTTGTGTACGCTAAAATAAACAGCAACTTCTTGCAACATTGAACAAAAAACCACATTTTAAAAACATGTGTGATTTTTTTTTTTTAGTTAGTTTTGACCAGATTTACAGCAATATTTGTGAAATGTGTGATATTTCTTTTCTCATAAAACTAAAATCTAAATGTTAAATGTTAACTCTAAATGTAAATGTTAAATCTAAATCTAAATCCAAATCAAAATGTTAAATCTATATCGAAATGATAAAATCTAAATCTAAATCCAAATCTTAATGTTAAATGTTCAATATAAATGTCACAAGGAAACTAAATATTTAGCTAATATGCAAATTCATCGGAAGTCCAAACATAAAAGCTCATTCTGGTGAATTTGCACATTAGCTAAATATTTACTTTCACCCGTGACATTTAGATTTAACATTTAGATTTACATGTAACGTTTAAGATTTAGATTTAACATTTAGATTTACATTTAACATTTAAATTTAACATTTAGATTTACATTTAACGTTTAAGATTTAGATTTAAGATTTAGATTTAAGATTTAAGATTTAGATTTAAGATTTAGATTTAGATTTAAGATTTAGATTTATGATTTAGATTTAAGATTTAAGATTTAAGATTTAAGATTTAGATTTAAAATTCAGATTTAGATTTAACCGCATAGATACATAAACTCAGCTAATAAATAATTAAGCTAGCCTTTTTGTATTCTCTACCACACAGCAGCTCATTGGTGAGGTTGTGAGTTTTCTGACTGTGTGATGTGTTTGCACAGGATCTGAGGTCCAGACGGATGGCTGTGGACTCCCTGCTGTGCGGTGCCTTTGCTGGTGCTGTGGCCAAAACGGTCATTGCACCTCTGGACCGCACCAAGATCATATTTCAAGGCAAGAAAAACAAACGACTTATGCAAGAATATCTCACACAAAGTACAGCATGTACAATACAGCGTGTGACCTAACATCTCCTGCATCAAAACAACAAATGTTTTCCTGTAGTTTGCTGTAACTAATGTTAATCCTATTAGTGGATAATAAGGAGCCTGTGTGAGAGACGCTGGTATTCAACACTAACATTTGCTTTTTTTTCTGCAGTGTCCTCAGACAGATTTTCAGCACAGGTGAGTTCAAATGTTTTTTATTTTATTTTATTTTATTTTATTTTATTTTGTTTTATTTTGTTTTATTTTACTACAGCTACATGACTAAATTCTATTTAGTTTATATGTTTCCTCTCATTCCACAAATTTTCCTACATTGTTTTTTTTTCTTCTTTTTTGTATTATTCTCTTTTATAATGTATTGGACTGTTTTTATTCTTCTGTTTTTATTGTAAAGTGTCCTTGGGTGGTCTGAAAAGCGCTTTTAAATAAAATGTATTATTATTATTATTATTATTATTATTGTTATTGTTATTGTTGTTAATTTTGTTGGTGGGACATTCTTTAACTTGTCTACATGTTGTAATGAGATTGCAGGTTACAGATGACAGTTATATAATGTTAATGTGTAAACATGTTTGCACTTGGTCTGACATTGGAATATTATCCATCCCACAACATCTTGTGATCCCTTCCCATTCGCAGAAGGCTTTTCGGCTCATCTACTGCACGTACATGAAGGAGGGGCTCCTCAGCCTGTGGAGAGGGAACTCTGCCACCATGGTGCGCGTCATGCCCTACGCCGCCATCCAGTTCTGCTCACATGAACAGTACAAAAAGCTGCTGGGGAGTCACTACGGCTTTCAGGGAAAGTGAGTCCCATTGTTGGCTTGATAATGTTTACTTAGGTGCCATCACAATCACATGCTAATGTTTTTGCCCTGTTTGTTGTAGAGCGCTGCCTCCAGTGCCACGGCTGTTAGCTGGCTCTTTGGCTGGCACCACTGCTGCCATGCTAACCTACCCTTTGGATACAGTGCGAGCCAGGATGGCCGTCACCGCCAAGGAAATGTAAGCTAACCTGTTCCCAGTTTCACAAACAGCTTCAGTGTCTGTGTTGGAGGAATTCTTTGTTATGATTCCTAAGACGTTACTGTCTGACGGGTGGGGGGCATTTTTTAATTTAAATTTATGGTAATTAAAACTACAACAACATGTAGAGGTATCTGAGCTGATGGGCATCAACACACATTAAAGAGGGGGCCACAAAAATCTGATCAAAGGGCCACATTATCAACATTCATGTCAGCATTTAGAACATTGACCATTCTGCACATTAATACAAAAAAGAACAAGGGGCTTTTTGTAATTTTGTTGTAGATTTTAGTTTTTGGGTTTTTTTAGTCATTTTATTTACTTTTCTCTTATTTTATTTGAGGTATTTTATTGTCTTTATATACATATGTCTGTCATTTTAGTTTTTGAGTCATTTTTGTGTGTTTGGAGTCAGTTTTGTGCCATTTTTGTGTTTTTGGAATTATTTATGTGTCTTTTGTGTGTTTTTGGTCATTTTTGTGTGTTATTGCTCTTTTATGTTTATGTTGTCATTTTGTATATTTCACTGTGTTTTGTGTTTGTGTATTTGTAGCACATTGTGCGTATTTGTAGTAGTTTTGTGTAGTTTTCCAGTTGTTTTGTGTTTTTTGCTGTCATTTTGTGTGCCATTGGGATCATCGTGTGTGTGTACTTAAAGGCAAGGCTTCTCAACCTTGATGTCAGGACCCCATTTGGTGTCGCGAGACTACTCCAAACTTGCCATATTTTCACCTATTTTCATCACGTTTTCTTGAACCACATGACTGAGCATGAGATATGAAAAGAAAATCTGTAATGAAAATGAAATGTTAATGTCTAACTTAAAGACATATCACAGTAAATATGCAATGTGTTGACTTGTATATGAACTGTAAGTATATTAAATAAACATATGTTTCATATACCAATTTAGGTTTTAATTTAGGCTGAATTACAATTTAGGAATTAGTGCTGGGCAACATGTCGGGATTTAAGATATACATTTTTATAAATTTTGTATAAAAAAATTGTTTTCGGAGTCGCTGCTTTTACTTCTCGGAACAACATGTAAAGCTCATTTAGATGAATTATTTGAGTGCGTTCTAACCCAGACCTTCCCCATAGCAAGCTACACTACAGAACTCACTCACACGTGCTGTCCCTTAGAGGTGAAACATCCAAAAGTAGCACATATTGTGCAGCTGTTTGTTAATAAATGAGCCTGTGTAGCATTTTGCATCAGCAACTTTAACCCAGAATTTTCTTTTCTTTCTTTTCAGACTTTATTTGAAATAAAATTATCAAGATCTATATTGTATATCACCATTTTGAGAAAAAATATTGAGATATGAGTTTTGGTCCATATCGCTCAGCCCCTAGTAGTAATGTTCACATCATTTTAATGTCAACAATGGTCAGCCTACCAGATTCTAATCACATAATAGTATTTAGTGAGTGGATGACAAGTGGCTATTTTAGATTTCCTGTACACTTATAGGGCCGCCTGTGTCCCATGTCTGCTCCAACACTGCATGGTGTGTTCCCTCTTATTCCAAAGTGAGTTTGCTCTATGTTGAGCTGTTAATGGTTTTGTTCACTGAGCAATGCTGAGCGTCTCTTCCTCCTACAGGTACAGTAACATTATGCACGTGTTTGTGCGGATCTCCCAAGAGGAAGGAGTGAAGACGCTGTACAGAGGCTTCACCCCCACAATCCTTGGTGTCATCCCGTACGCAGGGATCACTTTCTTCACTTATGAAACCCTGAAAAAACGACACACAGGTGCTGAGCGTGCACTCATTTTTTATTGTTTGTTCAGTGCCTGAATATTCTAACTAATGGGCTTTGTTGTTTTGTATTGTTCTTTGTTCTAGAAAGGACAAAGCGATCCCAGCCGTATCCCTACGAGCGCTTGGCCTTCGGCGCCTGCGCAGGCCTCATTGGACAGTCCGCCTCCTACCCTCTGGATGTGGTGCGTCGGCGTATGCAGACGGCGGGGGTCACAGGCTCCTCTTACGTTACCATTATTGGGACCATGCGTGCGATAGTGACCCAGGAGGGAGTCGTACGTGGACTGTACAAAGGCCTGAGCATGAACTGGATTAAAGGGCCTGTCGCTGTGGGGGTCAGCTTTACTACATTCGACCTAGCACAGAACCTTCTGCTCAAGCTGCATCAGATGGGCTACTTCATCCACTGAATGGCACAGGAAGGAGGCGACAGTCAGGGCCGTGTGGATCCAGGAGGAGGCTGACGTTGGAGTGAAAGTCAGGCCTTTTTTTGGACGGGTTTTGTCTTTCTGCAGTGGGACGTCCTGCTGCTCACTGAAAGGACAACAGAGCAGCTGAGGATTGGACCAGAGAGCCATGTGATCACAAGTGTAGAGAACATGTAAGACGATTTATTCAAACAAGTATTCACAATCAATTACTCCCAATTTAAATCACAGTAACATGACTTTGGTTGAATAGGAACGGGAGATACAAAGATGGGAATCAGGAGGAAGGACAAAGCTTGCACTTTATCTGCTATGTGCTTTTTAATTCAGTCTCACACAGCCATGAGAGTTTATCTTTTTTATCATATCGTTTTAACATTCTGTTTGATTTTAGTTGCCTGATGCTGCAGCTCGAAACCTTTTGTTTGATCATTTTGTGATGCTGCCAATTTTGCAAAGATTGTATTTTAGTTAGGTCTTGAATGTAAGAGGGTGATCATGTCAGCAGGACTGCAATGTTTCACTGTCTATTGGCACTCAGCTGCATAATGTATGGAACAAATGCGTATGATATCAGTGTACACTTGTCGATGCAGATGAAATGTATTTCTCTTTATAACGCTGACATTGTGAAGATTCTCCAAACATTAGTATTGTAATGATGATCCGTTACAGTATAATGCAATCATTACTAAAAAAAAACATGATTCAAATGCATTCTTACATTTAATGTGACTGAAATGAGGGGTCGTTTCTTTCTTTCAGTTTTGTGCACGTTAAATAACCAGTTTGTCCAAAGATTTCAGGTTTTTTAACTTACCGTACATGATGGCCTTTTAATAAAGCGTCTAAACACAAAAGTATGTGTCGATTCTGTTTGTGTCCACTAGAGGATGCTATTGGACAATCTTTGTTACAAATGCAATGTCCCTTTTTTTTTTTCTTTTATAATATTGTTTTGGTTACATTTTTAACAAGAGAGCAAAAACAAAACAAACGAAAAAACTATTGTTGAGGTGTTTTCCTTTATTTGTCATCTTTGTCATATATTACTATTAACTGAGGTGCAGAATTGATTTTTGCCACTACGAGGTGTAAGCCTGGAGTCAGTTGTTGAAGCAGTAGAGATTAATGGTCAGATTCAAGGTCCCACTAAGGTATCAAACCAGCAACCCCCACCCCTCAAATTACAAGCCAGCTCCCTTGACCTTTGGGCTGCCCGCAAAATGGTCACAAAATTTGAACTGAGCCACACAAAAAATCAACAGGTTTTGGGTCCAGGAGCAACTCTGGGAAGCTTATTTCTGACACTTTATTGAAGTTTATAGAAAGACAGCATGCTAATGGCTAACAGCTAGTATGATGCCTCACCAAGGATCATGATTTATGTTGATTCATTTGATGGGGACGATGAGACTAAGTACAGTATGAAGCGTGGGAGACCAAAGTGCTCAAACACTTTCACTTAATAGGGATTCCAGGTAACTTTTGTGAATGAAAGACTCGGTGAAGAAGAGGCAGACGGTAAGAAAAACGCAAACACGTATGCCAGACTCATTCAGCTTTTGGAAGATAAGATCCTCTTGTCATTTATGAGAGATGTACCCGACAGTAGAAGAAAGGCATTAAAGACACTGAGAGAGCACTATACCAGGAAGAAAGTTTCTATTTGTACGATTGCCGTACGGACAATCCCCGGTGCTATTGGTACGGTTACCGAAGTACAAGTACGTTGCGTTTTAGGGTTAGGGTATAATCCTATATCACAACCATTTTTAGGGTTAGGGTTAGGTTTAGGGAAAGGTTTAGTCTCAGGACCTAAACTGACCAATGACTGACCTATCACGTGACTTAAACTGGCCAAATAGGGGCGCTGCATACGAATAGAATGTCACTTTATTGATACAGCAACTGTACGGATAGCCACTGCCTAAAAGGAAGGAATAATAACGCAGGAAAGTTGTTGGGCGATTGATTGCCACGGTTCTAAAAGACTGTATAGTGGTCACTAATAATGTTTACATTTATGTTTAACAATCTGTACACATTGACAGAATTCTAGTCAATGGACAAAACACTAGCCGTTTTTTTCTCATTGGTTGTTCCAGTGACTAAAAGCAGAACGCATCTTCAATAAAGTTAAGTGTGACATATCTATAAGTTATAATGTATAAAACAACAGACGAAAAACACACAACAGCAACATTTTTTGAACGACCAAAGTTCGCAAAATGCATAACCTGCATTTAATTTGAATGCTGCCGCCAGCCGTGTGAATGCTATGCTAGAGAGAAAAATAGCTCCACGTGGAAATAAACACTTTAGGCCCCAAAAGATTTTATGCAAAATGCACAAGACAAAACTTTAATGGAATCCGACGTGGTCGTAGCAGCACTTTGTTGAACAGTTCCTGGATGTCAGCCTGTGCTTCACCTGATGTTAGCAAAGCTTAGCTAGGTATAGCATTAGCATGTAATCGATGTGGGGAAATGATGTAGCTATCTCAGGGCACATAATTCACCTGCATGAAGGTGATAACTCAGCTAAATGTGGAGATGATGATGTGAGATGTGTGCGCTCACGTTTTCGCATGCCACCGTTGGATGAGTGAAAACTTCCTCCTACTAAATCATGACAAGATGGAGGTGACAGCTGTCAGAGAGTACCTTGAGTCTCGATCTTTAAAAGCTAAAGACCAAGTCCCAAACCTTGGTGTTCTGATTGACTCAGATCTTACATTCAGCAGTCAGATCAAATCTATCACAAAAAACATCTTCTACCACCTAAAGAACATCTCCAGAGTGAAAGGTTTAATGACTCAGAAAGATCAGGAGAAACTGGTCCATGCTTTTATCTCCAGCAGACTGGACAAAAAAAAAAAAAGCATCAAACAGCTACAGCTGGTTCAGAACGCTGCAGCTAGGGTCTTAACCAGAACACATTACTCCAGTTTTAAAGTCTTTAAACTGGTCAGCCTCAGAATAGACTTTAAAGTTCTGCTGCTGGTGTATAAATCTGTGAATGGGTTTGGTCCAGAATACATCAGTGGCATGTTAGTCAGGTATGAACCCAACAGGTCTCTCAGATCTATGGACACAGGTCAGATAGTGGAGCCTGGAGTTCACAGTAAACATGGTGATGCTGCTTTTAGTTGTTATGCTGCAAAGAAGTGGAACAAACTGCCAGAAGAGCTGAAGTCAGCATCTAATGTGAACTTTTTTAAATCAAAGTTAAAGGCACTTTTTTTCTCTACTGCATATGATTGAGAGGGAGATTTTGATAATTTTCAATGTTTTTGCTGCTGATTTTAATGTTCTTATTGATTTGTAAGCTTTTGAATGTTTTCTGTTGTACTTTTTGATCATGTAACGCACAGTGAGTTGCCTTGTGTATGAAATGCACTAAACAAATACATTTGCCTTGCCTTGCCTTCTGAAAAGGTATGAGAGAGCGAGTGAGTGAGAAACATTAAATCTACTGTGAGCGTATCTGCTAATAATTACATGGCCGCCCCTTTTTTTTTCCATAATTAGAGCTTCAGTACTTTGTAGGCCTATTTATAAATAGAATTAGAATTATTTGTTATATTTTTTTATAGTTGCCCTTCCTAAATCTAATTGTTGAGTGTTTACAACCAGAGATTTCCAAACCCCGTTAAGGAAGAATGGTGTTAAGCACGAGACGTCAGTCCAAAATGATACTGCATTCTTTTTGACATGGTCAGAGAGGTATAACTATTGAAAGTGAGCTACGCAAATGTTTATGGAATTATGCCGTGCAAACGGCAGCTATGGTACACAACCAAAGCTTTATTAAACAAACAGGGAAGACCATTTACCAGATGTTCGTAGATAAAAAAGACACATTTGGCAAAAAGGCAGAAATTCTTATCAGTATGTATAGGGGCTTCGATTTCCCATTTCCGTTTATCCAATTTAGTTTCTTCATCTTTCCATATTTAGATGAATTTGAACTTCCCAAAATCAAACTAAACGTGCTAAATGGGAATAATAGAGAAGGCCTAAACTGCTGTTTGTATTTTTATAAAATGCTTTATATGACTTACAGAAGCCAGGAGGGTTACGCTGAAATCAAGCGAGATCACATCGCAAGAAATTTGACATTAATTTGCTTCATTGCTCAACACTGAGCCACATTTTTTATGGGGAAAATACCATTGAAATGCTTAATATGGTCCCAAAATATGCAAGTGAGGAATTCGTCCATGACATATGGCTGTTTGACTTGTGATTACGTAGCATGAGATTTTGAAAGAGATTATGAACAAAATTTGACATGTTCCTCCGTTTGCTACGCTTCTTGCTAGACATTCAGTCATCCATTTTCTGGTGAAAAAAAAGCAGGTAAATGTGTGATATTGTTCTAAAACATACACATCATGCATTTCCATGTCAAATTGGGGCCTAGGTAATGTTGCACCTACAAACTGGATAAGGCTTATTGTGACCAGTGGGCTTTTTGTTGGTTATGATGAGAACAGGCATTCCCCTACTTGGTCTATCATCCTGACACAGAAAAGGTCCAGAAACTGATTTGTTGAATTTGTGGTGGTACATGAGGTCAAGAAAACTCAAGAACCAAAAGTCCACAAGAAGGTACATTGGACGAGTATGACCAAAACAATACAAGTGTGACAAGTGATGACTCTGTCAGGGAAAGTGGGTTTATTCTGTCACAGTAAGAATGACAGTGAAGGTAAAAACGGTTTGTAGCCAAGGGTTACAGCCAGAAAACGGGAATGGATTATAGTGAAACTTTCCCCCCCCCAACAGTCAATCTGACACACGTAATACCACAGATTATGACATCTACACAGATCAGCCACAAGGTTATGAAGTGGGTAAAGATTTGGTGGGTAAACTGGAGAAATCGTGTATGGCCTGTAACAATCTAGCCGCATCTGGAATACGGTTTTACATGATTATCTAACAGAAACAGCATATCCCTGTGTTTATGCCAAGGGAACAAAACATGGCAAATTGATTATAATCAAATGAGCCAATGACTTGATCATTGAAACTCGTGATGAAAACTAATATAGGGGAGAGTGTGGTAGGTTGAGCCACCCCCATTCTTGCTACTCTGCACTGGCTTCCAGTTAAGTTTTGCATAGAATATAAAATATTAGTTCTCACGTTCCGAGCATTACATGGTCAGGCCCCTAAATATATCTCGGACTTGTTGTGCCCCTACTCATCAGGGCGATGCCTTTGGTCTTCAGGTCAGGGTCTCCTAAAGACCCCAAAAACTAAATTTAAAACCAGAGGAGACCTGGCGTTGCAGGCTGTAGCTCCCAGACTCTGGAATAACCTGCACCAGTCTCTCAGGGAGCTCAACTGTGTGGTCACTTTTAAAAAACTGCTGAAGACTACACTTTACAGTAAAGCTTTTAGTTAACTGGATTTTAATTTTTATTTATCCTTTAATGTTGCTGTTCTTATGATATTTATGCACTCTTGTTTTATTATTCTATTGTGTTGCACTTGTACTTTTACCACAACTCTGTACAGCACTTTGTGATTTTATCTGCAAAAAGCGCTTTATAAATAAACTACTACTTACTTACCTTGTTACTTACCTGCATACTTAGGAGGATGGCATTATTTCATGGAGTCTGTGAAGGTAAGAACCACATCGGTAATGTGGTTAGACATTTATTTAAAAAAACCAAACATTTTTCACTCCTAAAAGTGATTTTAGTCGATGATAACTTTCGTGAGAATTGCGTTGAGACCAAAATAGATCATTTTAAATTTGTTTCATACATCAATTGTGGTATCTATGAGCTACAGCATGAGGTAGTAAACCTAGAATAATAAAAAAAAAAAGCAGCACAATTTTAGATGTGGGGACTAATACATTCAAAATGGTTGCTCTGGGATAAGTAGAGCCATTTGACCAGGGGTAAGTTACCCTATACTCTTAAGTGTATTTTGACTGTAGCCTTTATGTCTTGAAAAATATATTAAGGTTCTAATTACAGAGTGGACATCTTGTCTCGTGTACTGTATATAAGTGCAAAACAAGCAGGGGAGCCACCACCGATGGTCTTGAAAGAGCCATCAGTGAAGTGAGAGAAGGTGTTACGCTACAAGTGCTGTAAAGGCACCTGGATAGCAACAAACATAAGCCAAGAAGAAAAGTCAGTTTAGTTTTATATGATTTATTCTTCAAAAACAAAGAAACACTTCCCAAGTGGGGAAGGTGAAGGCTGGGAGGTTGTGCCAAATAAATGAAACAATCAAAAACAAACCAGGCCCTATCAAACTCTACCACTAAGCAATATGAAAAAGAACAAACAACAGTCCTGACTGACTAACTAAAAGAGAGGCCAAAACGTACATGGGGTGGCACCAACCACTAACCTAATATTTCTAGACATTCAACGTCATAATTTTTTTAATTCCTGTTTTCATGGGGTTTATGAGCTGGAAGCCCAAATTATGTAAAAATAAACAAATAAATACTTGAAATCGTTTAAATTGTGGGCCCCGAATCTATAATCTATAAAAGTTTAACTTTTTGAATGAAATTATGGAAATTAAACAACTTTTTCATGATATTCAAATTTTTTGGAAAGGGTCTATATATACTGCAGGCCACCTAACGAGGCCAGGTGATGATCCTGCTAGGAATAACCAACTGTCACAACAGTGCAATGTTTACATGCATGTAACAGAAGGGAAGTCTATTCAAGCAGCAGAAAGGGAAATAGATAGAATGATACTGGATAGCATGGAGTCTGAACTTGCAAAACATATGAATAAGAATCTTGCAGACCAGTTTCATGGGCTTAATGAAAAGTAGGGATACGGCTCAATCTAGTGTGTCGTAAAGCAAGTCCAGGTGTGCCGTGGGATTTTGTGACAACCATACATTTATTGTAGGGCTGGGCGATTCTGCCTAAAAAAAAATTCTGCCTAAAAAAAATTCTGCCTGAATAAAACATTAAACACGCCTTTGGCACACATATAGCCTACTCAAAGGGTAAACACAAAAAAGTCCGAAAATACTGTGGTGGAAACAAAAAAAAAAAAGAAATTTAACTCAAATTTGCAAAATAAAAATAGTTTTTTTCTACAAATTCGATAAAACGATTAAATTGAATTTTTTTGCCCAGCCCTAAATTATTGTACTATACAACAGAGGCAAACTCTACCTTTATATATATATATATATATATATATATATATATATATATATATATATATTGTTAATAAATATTTCACGAGTAATATAGTTGTCTTTGTCACATTTTATTTGGCATTAGTAAATCATTATGCACATTTACAGATGTTGTACATGATGTAAGTGATAACACGTGGAGTAAGTTGTGGCACAAGATCACTTTTTTGGACTTGCTATGTTATGTTTACACTCATTCTGTTTGTTTGAAGAGATGCACAACATCCTGAAATTTATGCAGATATATTAGTTAGCGACAAAACTATGATTGCCTTGATGAAAAATGGCTCATCTTACCTCATCTTACCCTATTCATGCTTTCAGCCAAGTTTACAATGAAGGATTTTGGCAAACAAAAGCATTTCCTTGGTACAGATTTTACTTTGTTAAATGGATGTGTAAAGATGTCACAGGGAGCATATGTCAACAAGATACAATATTAGGCCTTATAAGTGAAAATGGTTTTTTAATTTCATGGAAAACAAAGAAACAACCACAATAGCGCTTTCAGCCTGTGAGGAGGAATATACTGTATGTCTCTAACCTCTAAGAATGCTTATATTTAGAACAGCTATTGAAATGTATTGATAGTTACAAACGCACACAAACAGATTTCACATTGAGCCAAAAATAAATATGCCACAAAGGTTGAGGATTATTTTTGTCTCCATCACGCCATTCATCCGAGTTCAGCGCTAGTGTTTTAATATACTAAAACCCGTTAGCTGACACGTGTCAAACTCATGGCCCGGGGGCCAAATCTGGCCCTTTGCTGCATCTAATTCGGCCCACAGGAGAAAGTAAAAATGACATAAAAATGCATGAATCACTGTGTAAAGGAAACGTTTTGTTTTTGTTTTGCTTATATTGCACAATTGCAGTCATTTTTATTGCTGAACTGTTGAAAAAACAGAAAATTCTAA
>NC_041047.1:26681547-26814047 GCF_900634775.1 Gouania willdenowi | reverse complement strand
ACACTTACAGCTATTTGGAATTACAGCTGAATTTATCACAATTCTCTCTGTTATAATGTTTTCTACTCTTTGAAGCACAGACTGATTTTAAACATAGTGCATTTTTAAATGAATTTTAAAAGAAGTTCCTGTGCCTGACATAGTAAAGCAGGACTTCTCAACCGGTCTCACCCTGGGACCCACATTTTGCCACGCTCATTAAATCATGACCCACTTTTTACTTTATTTATTTTTAATTCAACCAACCAAATTTGGTTTTTCAAAAGTAGCTGTTGAAAACACACAAGTATAATCTTCAGGGTTCCCACAGATCCTTAAACAGTCTTAACAGGCATTAAATGAATGAATCTAAAATGAAGGCCTTTATTGTCAATAAAATGACTTAAATCAATTTTTCAAAAGTCTCACATTTTAACACACACATATGAATTCATGATTGTAATTAGTCTCATTTCAAAATAAATGGTGACATTTGTTTGTTTTTTTTTAATAAGATTTTTCCTAATGGTTTTTATTTTTTGTATTTTTGTTGTTGTTTTATAGATTTCTGGTTATTTTTTGCTGTCAACTTCTGTGTTTTTGGAGTGATTTTGATTATTTTGTCTGTTTTTGTGTGTGTGTGTGTGTGTGTGTGTATTTTACTGTCATTTTTGTGTATTTTTGTGTGTTTACTTTGGTGGGCCACCAGTTGCACGTCTGCACTGGAAAAAAGTGGCGCTTTCCCCCCTAATTGTGTTTACTGTGAAGATGGTCTTCAATTAAACTTCAAATGGCATTAAAAAGTCTTGAATTTGATTTGATTGAAGTTGTAGGAATCCTGCTCTTTTTTAAAAACATAAATCTATACATTTTCCTGTGCAACATGCATTTCACAGCATGCCTGTCAATAGAAAAGTCCAACATAAGAGACATTAAGTATTTGTTTATTTTTGTTCATGTGGATCTTGTTGGGTTTTTTCTTTCTTATTATGAATTTTATATTTTGATAAGCGCATTGTGATGGCTTCGTTGTAAATTGCGCAATACAAATAAATTTGAATTGGATTGAATTTTTTGACCGAGCTGTCCGCGTCCCACTTTTGGGTCTCGACCCAACAGTTGAGAATCGCTGCAGTAAAGGACAATAAAGACATCAACATTAGAAAGTTGAGGAACAACAGGACGCCTGATTTAAACAAGAGATCAGCTGTTCTAAAAATAAACAAAATCACTTTTTAAGAAAATTCCAATAAATAATAATAGAAATAAAAAACTAAAATATAGAATAAAAAAAAGAAAAAAAAAACTGTTCTGTTTTTTTTTAGTTATTTTTCATTACACCTGAATAGAATGTATAAGTTCAATCCCACATCAAGTCACTTATACATATTTAATGTGTGTAGAGTGTGTGGGCATCATGCTGTACTGGCGTGTCTTACTGTAACACGAGTTTGCATGTTCTCCTTGATCCTTCATGGTTTGTCCTCCAGTGAACACTTGATATCGTGCTCAGTATGTTACATGGTTAAATGGTGTGTCATGTACACACGTGTTATGATGTTTGTTTGAACACACACTCACGCTGTCATTTTGTCAGTGATGTGTGGATCTCAGTTTAGGAAAAAATGCTTGTGACAGTTCTATAAATACACCGATGCATTCATACAAAGAAGAATACACCATTCAATCAAAACCATGTTAGAATCAAATCTGTCTTTGTTTTCTTTTAATTTGAAGATCAAATTCAGCTGCGGTCGAGCAATGACAATATTGTTAAATCACAACGATGATGGAAAAAGAGTCACAAAAAGTGCACAGCGTTGGGATTTCTATTACAGTGATGAAGATAAGAGCCGATTAGGCTGAATCGTGTATTGTTATCGTCTTTGTTATTATAGCTGATTAATTAAACGCGAATGATTAGCATCACTTTGTGTAGCTTCTGTTGTTTTAGCTGCACACAATATGTCACTTAGAATATAAAAAGTACAGATATCGAAGGGCAATTTACACATGCATGTGTGGTTTTATTATTTAAAATACAACACAATACTGTAAAGCAATTAGGACACTTGATTTTGTAACCCTACTGACATACTGTACACTACAAAAAACAATAAATAAGACAAACAAAGCTAAAACGAATAGATGCTTTCTTTGAATAGTCTGTTTGTTCTACGACCACAGTGAGCGTTATATTGCAGCCCCGTCCTGCTGGTTAAGGCCTTTGTGCTGCTAATGGTGCAGGATGTTATTGCGACTCCTCTTCAACAAACAAACAGCCGAGCAATTACACGACAGTCAGCTGACCCCAGGGGTTCATTAGGGTCAATACATAGTGAGAGATGCTTTTCTTAACAACACAG
The DNA here is from genome assembly GCF_900634775.1 of Gouania willdenowi. Taxonomy (NCBI): domain Eukaryota; kingdom Metazoa; phylum Chordata; class Actinopteri; order Blenniiformes; family Gobiesocidae; genus Gouania; species Gouania willdenowi. The sequence continues at coordinate 26,811,702 of NC_041047.1, read as the reverse complement.
ATTTGACAAAATATCAAACATTTCAGTTTCGTTTTCATTTTTTTTGTCAGAAACAATAAAAACGTCTATCACAAAAATGTGATTTTCTGATCCAAGGGCTATATTATCAACATTAATGTCAGAAATGAGAAGAATGGCCACTTTGAGCGTTAATACAGGGACGTCTTTGTACTATTTAGTTTGTTTTCAAATTCATTTTATATATTTTCTTGTCCGTATGGCAAGTTTTTTGTTGTTGTTTTTGTGTTATTGTTGTCATTTTGTGCAATTTTCTTGCCATCTTGTGTGTCTTTGAAGTTCTTTTGTGTATGTTGTTGTGTTTGTAGTCATTTTGTGTGTTTAAATGATTGTTTTAGTGTTTCTTTGTAGTCATTTTGTGTGTTTAAATGATTGTTTTAGTGTTTGTTTGTAGTCATTTTGTGTGTTTTGTTCACCTTTTTTTTTTGTATTGTTTTTAATCTTTTTGTTGTTACTTTGTGTACTTTCTTGACATTTTGTGCATTTTGCTGTCATTTTCTGTATTATGTTGAGGTTCATATAACTTCCAATTTCATGAATTACAATTTCGTTTTGGGGGCCACACAAAATTAAACCGAGGGCCACATGTGGCCCCTGGGCCGCCAGTTGACTATGTCTGTAAAATACACCTTTTTATATTTCTTAACACATAAAACAGTACAATTGTGCCATCTTTAGACAATAATAACACTGATAGGAAAGCAAATTATAAACTTCATCTGGTGACGCCAATCATTGCTATAATCCAGTGTGCAAAAACATCCACATCAGTGTCCAAGGGTATTCTGACGGTGATACCGTGTACAATAACACACATTTAATAGCAGTCTCTTCTTAAGAGCTTTACCAGGAGCTGCTATTGCTGCTTTAATGAAAAAAAGTCACTCAGGGGGTGCAGGCCTCGCTGTCAGTGTTGTACGCCGTACACAGATTATATGTGACATGATCCGTAACTCCATCTATAGGTGTTATGGTATCATTCCCACCATTAAAGAGGTTTTCCACCTTCCCATTGACCCCCGCCTCGCCTCATAGGACACAGAAAACGACCTGATGGCAATGTCTTTTACTGTACACAGAAGGGAGACTACGTGTGTGTGTGTGTGTGTGTGTGTGTGCGTGTGTGTGTGTGTGTATAAAGGGTCACTCTTCACGCTGTGTCTCTGGAAAGCGTCCAGCCTGGGGCTCGGCCTTCTCCCCGGTGAGAGTGTAGGAATTGGGCAGTGAGCGTGTGTATCAGGCCATCTCACGGCTGGCTGGACGCTCTCTGGGTGGCCCAACATGGTCAATACTGCACTGGTGACTAGACACACAGAATAGGATAATCTTCTACTTTCTTTCTGGACCGTTTGTGAAGTCACGCACACACACACACACACACACACACACACACACACACACACACACACACACACACACACACACACACACACACACACACACACACACTGGCTCTGCTTTTGTGCTGGCCTATAACCATGTAGTCTTGCCTGGTCCTTCTTTCAGCTCAATGCTGTTGTTGTGTGCACAGTAGGACCACTGAGGCATTACCAGTGTTAGTGGGAACAACCTGAGATCATGTGACTCCCACATATAAAACAAAAAAAGACATTTGTTTATATATATACAGTATATATATATATATATATATATATATATATATATATATATATATATATATATATATATATGTATATAAATATATGTGTGTGTGTGCGATATGGACCAAAACATTCAGCTCTTGCATTTTCTGTCCAGACCAACCCACTACATTATCACCAGACATGTAATCATTATTTAGTCTTAATTTTAATTATTATTTCTCCGGATAACCTTAAAAGAGGGAAACCTTATAACCACTTTTTACCTATTTCCTTTGTCCCATTTTTGCCTAACCCTTTTGCCAATAAATATCTCTTTTTTTTCTCTATTTTTTTGTCAGTTCATTTTGACACTTTTAACCAATTTTTGTCCTTTCTTGACTTTTCATCCAAAAAAAAACTACCTTTTGCCCAATAATTACCACTTGTTTCCTTTTTCCTTACATTTTGCCTTTTTTTTGTTCCACATTTTTTCCCTTTTTTCACAACTGTTTGCCACATTATGCTTACATAAAGATACCATTTTTCCATTAAATACCACCTGGTTCCTCTTTATTTGTCCATTTTCTTGGCCACTCTTGACTGCTTTTGACCCATTTTAGTGACTTTTCACTCTTTTCTTGCCATGTTTTTGCCACTTTTGGACCATTTTTGGCCACCTGTTACCATGTCTGTCTCCACTCGCTCTTCAAAAAAAAAAACCAAACAAACAATTATTTTTTTTCAGGGACAACACGTGTGAGTGAGTTCTGTAGAGTGGCTTGTTAAGGTCTGGGTTAGAACACACTCAGAAATCCATCAAACTGTGCTTTTCAGTAGTGAAAGTAGCAACTCTTAAAAACAGTTTTTTTTGTAAGTTGTACAGTACTACGATAGGTACGAGTTGTCATTTTCTATATCGTCAACAAAAAAAAACCCCAATAAATCTCAAATATTGATATATATCGCTCAGCCCTAGTGTGAGATTATAACTGTGTATCATTGTTCACAGTTTCCTGCTGCTCACACACAAAGGCCTCTAATTGACACCACAGATTTAGACCACCAGGTTTAACTGTTCCCTACTGACCTTTTAAATAGACTTGGAGTAATCCAAACCTGCAGCATCCTGGAGCTTTTTTCAACATAGCCTTTCACAGCGATTCTCAACTGGGTCGGGACCCAAAAGTGGGTCACCAACAGCTGGTCAAAAATAGATAAATACTTAATATCTCTCATGTTGGACTTGTCTTTTATTTTGAAAGAAACCTTTCTTTTGGTCCGCTGTGAAATGCATGTTGCACAGGAAAATATATAGATTTATGTTTTTAAAAAGAATATATGTATATATATATGTGTGTGTGTGTGTGTGTTTTCAACAGCTATTTTTGGTTAAATTCTAAAAAAAAAAAAAGTGGGGTCGCGATTTATGGCCGTGGCAAAATGTGGGTCCCAGGGTGTGAGTTGACATTCATTCATCTTTACCACCTTTATGTTTTCTTTGCCTGTATCGATATAAAGGACTGTATAAACAATCAGGCCTAATTTGGGGCTAAGTCTATTGATAAAGTAAAGTGTTTTGTGCGTTGACTCAATTCAGTCAAATAAATGAAATAAATGACAATGGAGATGAGTTAAATGTATATGATAAACAGAGTTGGGCAACTGTGATCATAGCAGGGGCCACAAAAAGGTGATTGTCTGAGCTGAGGGCCACATTATCAAAAAAATCACCTTGGCTTTTAAATTAACCAATCTGAAGATTAATTCAGGGAACAATAAATGGTTTACCTTTGTATATTTTGTTGTTTTATGTATTTTCTTGTCATTTTGTTTATTTGTTCTGAATTGTTTTGTGTTATTGGAGTCATTATGCACTTTCTTGCATGTAATTGCTGTCATTTTGAGTATTTATTCTGTTTTGTATGTTATGAGTATGAGTTAATTTTTTTTTGTCTTTTTTTGTGAGTCATTTTTGTTCTTGTTTTGTTATTTTGTGTATATTTCTAGTCTCCTGATGCGTTTTCTATAAGTAAATTCAAGATTTTTTTATTTTTTCATTTTGTGTGCTCTTGGAGTCATTCTAAGCCACACAAAATTAAATCAAGGACCGCATGTGGCCCCCGGACCGATCTGATCTATCACGTGAATTAATTGAAAGCAGTCCTCTTCATCATATGACAATTTCTAATATGATTTATTATTGCTTATGATTTGCCTTTAATTTCTTTATTTAGATATTGTATGAACAAATGCATCCTTCAATGACAAATAATCTTACCATTCCTCACTGTACTATTTGCAGTGTTAGAATAAAGTTATTATTACTGTAATAAATCCATGGAAAGCTTGCACCCTCATCTTGACTTTGATTCAGACCAGATCAGACGAGTCAAAGCCATCATCCATTGCTTCTGACTAGAAAACCAAGCTGGTGAGTGGTTGAAACGATCAAATATGTCGCTATAGATTTATCACTTTCTATCTTCCACTGTTTGTGTTTTGATTTTTCACAGTTTGATATAATTTTGTTTTATTTTTGTTTTTAATCCAAGTTAAATCATTGTTTTTTTTGGTAAGTTTTATCATCTCATCCATATTGTGCTCCGTCTTCTGCAAACATAAGCACTTCCACTCTTATACAGTTTAAGATCATTGGTATTAATATGATTATTTGCTCCTTATTGGTTTTAAATCTGATCATAAAGCAAATGGTATTACAAAACAAGTTCATTTGCATGCATTTATGATGGTATATAAACTATACAGTATGTAAAAGACTATATCATGTATTTTTCTTCTTTAATCGTTCAAATATCAGATGTATTCTCAATGGCTGTCATTTTAAAAAAAATAAAGGGGTCCCTAGTGAATTTGGTTTTAAGAAGCATCACATTAGAAAGCAGTGGCACTGATGTTTTCAAACATATCGCCATGTCCCTGCTGATGTGGATCACTTATATATTATACATGTGCACTACAACACAAAAAACCAGTACCAAAGAAGAGACTTTCATTCCAACACAGAACTATAACCATCAACATTATCAACCAATGCTTAAAAATGGATTGTCTAATTTCTACAGCACAAGGTTTACACCCTGTCCTGTAGGAAGTATATTAAAAAAATGTGTTATTTTATATCCTTGTTTTAGAATATACTCCGTACATTACCTACTATAATCATACGTATAATCTTCTTTTACAAATATTAACTTCATTGGTCGGTCTTCAAATACAAACATACTCATCATTTTTCAAAATCGTAATTAAACCCATAAAAACTCCTATTTCCAAATTTACCTTTCTTTATTTTTTTTTATTTTTTTTACCACCATTTCATCATCACAACACATTCCCCATCTCATACACTTCATTTACATACTGTACTCCTCTGCGTTTATAATGTATATTATCTGTTACAACTACTACTGGCCAGTAGTTGTTTATTAAAAACCAGTGTTATTGTATGTCTCATTAGACTCAATATCCATGAAAATGTATAGATTATACCTTCATTATGAATGTTTTAACCATTCAGACCTTTAAATAGTATAAAAGAACCCACTGGTGGGAAAAAGACATTATTTCTCAATTAAATGTAACTGAGCCGATACACTTAAACTATTTCAAATGGCTCCCTCTAATAATAATAATGATGTATTTTATTTAACGTTATTATTTATATACCCCTCATACACCATGCACCTTAGGGGCCGCTTTTGGTTCACCTTGCCTTTTTCATCCACATCACAACACACACAATTCTTACCGTGCCAGCCCTAAGCAATTTGGGGCCCTAGGCAAGATTGTAGGTGGCGCCTCTTTGCATCATGGTAGACTCCCACTGTCAGTTTAGATATCCTCACACAGGAGCCTGATTATGTTTATCATTAACCATTTATTGTGTTTTTAGAAAACAAGAAAATCTAAATAGTTACCAAAAAACAATAGACATTAAATAATAAATCAAAATAAATTTAAGGCGAACACTCAACATCACTAAGATGGTTTATTAAAATAATGAAAAAAAATCATTAAAAAATAAATTTTATCTACAAAATGAATAAAGCATTGCACAAAATTATATATTGTAGAAACTAGTATTAACACGGCAAAATTAGGATAATAGGACAAAATAATTATATTCTCATTTCTTTGTTAAACAGAGACCTCCAGTGGTGCATTCCAAGGTCACATTAAATTGATTGTTTTTACAAATGTGGCCTAAAACCTTTGAAATGTCCTTATTAGAATATCTATGCCTAACAAAACGCATTATTTTGCACCATATTTGTTTGATTAACTTTTAAAAATGGGACTACTTTACCCTGTGCGCCGCCATGTTGAAATGGCGGCAACAGTTCCAACCCTGCTGTTTTGTAGACCTCATGAAGAAGAGAAGAAAATCAAAAAATCTGTACTTAAACCTTTAAACCTATACCTTCAACCATTTCTTTGCAACAGACTGATTCTACTTGGGTCGGCATTAATGAGCAGCAGTCGATCCTGGTGGCCTGTATTTACATGCACGGAGCTCTTCTTCTCTGCTTCTCGCAACCCTGCTGCAAACTGTAGAGTTGGAACTGTCGCCCCCTGCGGTCACAGATATTTTTGGGAAACAGATTTTGTTTGTCAAAATTTTGGTAAACAAAAGATGTTTACGTTGACCTTTTTTTTTTTACTTCTACTGATTTTTAGAGCAATCCAAAGCTGCAGAAGTTGTCATTTGGACTGAAAAAGCTGCTTAATGATCCAGAATGCTTCACTCCTTTTAGGAGTGTGACAATATCTCGATACGGCGATACATCGCATTATTTTTTCGCACAATCGATTATCGATAAGTATCAATTTTTGAAATATTTTTTAAAAATTTATTTTCTTATTTTCAAAACCTTTTCTGCTTTTTTTTCCACTAAAATCTGCAGGTACGTCTTCAAAGAAATGTTGTCACTGTTTGTTGAAGGAACCAATATATTGTTTACTGGAATACTGCTCTATAATGGTGTCACTGGTGAGAAAGATCTTATTGTTTGTTTACAGAAAGCACCATTGGAGATACTTATTCATTTACATTGGTATGTTGACACTTATTTACAGAAACGTTGCACTAAAATAGTGTCACTGTTCATAGGACACTTTTTCAATTTATTGTCTTTCAGAGATATGAAATAAAAATTGTATTTTTTCACTTAATCTTGTTTTTTCTTGTTATGTCATAGATTATCGTAGAATGATTTCAGGCCAATATATCGATAATCGCAGTATGGTCACATCATGAGATAATTGTTATCGTGAGCTTTGTATCGTGTATCGTATCGTGAGGTACCCAGAGGTTCCCACCCCTACCTCCTCTAGAACTCAATGGATTAAAAGTTGCGATTCGTGTCATCAATGACGTCATTTCAACATGGCGGGCACAGGTTCTCACATGGTAAACAAATCCCAATTTTAAAAGTTAATAAAACAAATAATGTGTTATGTTAGGCATAGATCTTCTAATAAGAACATTTCATAGGTTTTAGGCCACATTTGTCAAAACGGTGGAAGCGAGTGTATAGGTTTTGAGATGTAGTACCACTTTTAATATAAGAATACTATAAGATGCATTTTTTTTTTCTTCCTAGTTTTTCTTCCTCGTTGATTCCTTGTTTAAACGGCGTTGTCGTTTCCTGTTTGTTATAACCACTGAGCTGTGTTATGATGACACACCCACACCTTTCTATATTTTTCATTCTGTGACTGTCAGGTGCTTTTTGATCCCAAAGAATTAAAATGAATTACATAAACAAATAAAAAAAAAATTAAAAAAAAAACAACAGCGCAAACTGTGATTTAAAAAGCTTTATTGAAAATATGTAAATTCAGAACGAGATTACATGATCATTGGATAAAAGCACCAGAATAGTTTATACAGAAAAAAACATTGTATTCAATTGTAAGTAGATGTAAGGTCAAAGTGGAATAAAGAATTAAAGCAAACATTATTACAGTTAAATCACATTTATGAGTTATTTTTCTGTATTTTTTGCCATCCTGCAAATCTACTTAACATCCAAACTTACCTTTAGAAGGATTGCTGGCTTACCTTTGCATTTCCATCACCCAAAAAAAAAAAAAAAATAACAGCTGAAAATCTGAGTACGGATGCATCTCTGCCTGTTTCCATCAAGAAACTGACTTTTGTTTGTGTTCATGTCTGATGAAGAAGAAGAGGCTGGCACTGGTCACCAGCGTTTCTATCCGCACCTGTGGAGACACATTCAGAATTTTAAAAAAATGGATTAAACCAGGGGTGTCAAACTCATTTTAGTTCAGGGGTCAAATACGGACCAGTTGGATCTGAAGTGGACCTCAGATTTTAGATTTAGATTTTTGTTTGTGAGAAAATGCACGATTTGTGGCAAAATGGAGAGTTCTTTCCACAATTTGTAAATAAAAATGACTGCATTCATGCGAAGTAAACAAAGTAAAAATGCCAGCCCCTAAAAGTATTGTGGAGTTTCATTTAATTGGTGAATTTGAGATATCTGCAACTGGATTATTTGGTAATTTACACAATAATTAATGTTTTCTCTGTCATTTTTACTTTCTCCTGCGGACCGAATTGGATCCTCTAAATCAGTGCTTCTCAAACTTTTTTGGCTCACGTACCCCCTTTCTCTTATTTCTGAATCCACCTTTTTATCCAACTGCAACATTTTGCTTAGAAAACTATTTAAAAACAACTATAGAACATAATGATGGAATGAATGAGTGAGAACACACTTTTAAAGAATCTCATTTTGTAAATAAGTGGGAAAAAAACTGTATGTAGTGCAGAGGTTCCCAACCTTTTTTTGGATCGTGACCCCATTTTGATATCAAGAATTTTCTGTGACCCTAAAGACATCTGTTTTCTAGAATTAGTTTTTGATCATGTTTGAGCTCAAACATATATATATATATAATTTAATTTTTTATTATTATTATTTCGCAAAGTGAACATATTAAAATACAGATGTTTAAGATTGTGTAAATAATTATTACAAAATTAAAAAATCTATTTTAATTATTTTGAAATTTTTAGGCAATCCCATTTAAACTCCAGGTGACCTGACATGGGGTTCTGACCACAAAGCTGAAAAACACTGATTTAGTGGCTCCTGGATAAATTTATTTAATTTTCCTCTCTCTCTCTCTCTCTCTCTCTCTCTCTCTCTCTCTCTCAAATACCCCCTGTAGTGCCATCACGTACCCCCATTTGAGAAACACTGCTCTAAAGGGCCTCGTGTTTGACACAAGTGGATTAAGCAAACAAAAAGTTATTGCAGTTTTTAAGTTTATTTCATAGAAGGGAAAGAAAAGGAGGTTTGGCTGTTGTTTAAATCAGGGGTTCTCAACTGGTCTCACCCTGGGACCCACATTTTGCCACGTTCAGTAAATCGCTTTTTTTTTTTTCTAGAATTCAACCAATCGATATTTAGTTTTTCAAAAACACTCATACTATATAATCTTTTTTGAAACATGAATCTATATATTTTCCTGTGCAACATTCACGTCAAACGAAAAGTTTCTTTCAAAATAAAAGACAAGTCCGACATGAGAGACATTGAGTATTTATTTTTGACCGGCTGTCCGCGACCCACTTTTGGGTCCCAACCCACCAGTTGAGAATCGCTGGTTTAAATCATTTCCGCTTGTGTAGCAACGATGACGCTGCTTGTGTCATCCTCACACAAACATCAAACTGTTCCTGTTTAATACAACGTGTGTGTGTGTGTGTGTGTGTGTGTGTGTATGTGTGTGTGTCTGTGCGTGTTTGTTTGTGCGTCTATCAGCTGTCTGCATCGATGGTGTGTGTGACCCCTGAGCCGTCAGACAGTCTGGGGTCAGAGGTCAAGGTAGAGCCTGTCTGGGCTTCCTGGTTGACCCAGACGCCTGCAGCACAAACGCACACATTTTGGGGGGTGGGGCGGGGTGTTTCCCTGCAACCAGACTAATATCACCTTTGGGATTAGGATCCAGACAAAAAAATGAAATGACCCCCCCCCCCCCCCCCCCCCGCACACACACACACACACACACGCGCGTGCACACATCTAGTGTCAGATGCTGGATCTGCTTGGTCATAAAACGGGATGTGATGTAGACAGGAGCAGTAGAGATGCTGAGTCTGGGTGAAACACCTAATTATCTTTCAGAGGGAGTTAAAGAGGAGAGCAGAAGGGACAGGGAGGTTGGAGCGTTATCGGACAAAGTGAAGAGGGAGGCAGACACGTTGCATGAACGTAATCTGTGGCTACATCGGGTGAAAAAGAACCTCCTTTCTCTAAAAAACGATCTGCTTCCTGAGGGGAGTCAACTATTTCAGCTCTATAAATGAAACTCAACATTGATGTGGCAACAGAAAGAAAAAGTCCCCACTGTGGATAGTAAAGTGAATGTAAAATGCAGTGAAAACAAAAAAAAAGAGCGGACTGGCTGCAGGGTTTCAGACCAGAGAGAGAGAGAGAGAGAGAGAGAGGGTCCGATTAGGAAGAACTGACAGGCTTCGCTGCTGCAGAGCATTGGGGAAAACATCCTAAATAAGCCTGGCTGTTAAGCCTGCTAATCCCCTGTATTATTGCAACATCTGTGAGGTCTACAGAGGCTCTGCCAGCGATTATCGAGACAGATGTAAAAAAAAACACACTCGACGGAAAGAAGAAGAGTGCAAGAGGTAGCGTACGCATGACGAAGCGAAAATAAGAAAACTACGGTAAATGGCCAGAAGTACAAGTGTGCGAAAATGTGGTGATGATGAGGTAAGCAGATACGATAAGTACGGCTGGGCGATATATGAAAATTCAAGATATATCGCATTTTCTATTTTGGCGGTATATAAAATTACAATACCGCCTATATGGATATATATACATGTATATTTTTTTTAGCTTTTGTTTTAAAACACTTGTTTTAGGAGTTTCTGCTTACACTACTTCTCAGAACAGCATTAAAAAGCTCAGTTAGATGGATTTCTGAGTGCGTCCTAACCCAGACCATCCCCTAAACAAGCCACACTACAGAACCTACTCACATGTGCTGTCCCTTACAGGAGAAAAAAAGCCAAAAGTGGCACATATTGTGCAGCTGTTTGTTAATAAATGAGCCTGTGTGGCTTTTTTTTACATTAGCAAAATGAACCCTGAATTGTCTGAATTAAAAGTATAGAGATTTATATATATATGTGTGTGTGCTTTTGCTTCATCCTGCCCCTTCTCAAAGTGAAAGAGACATATGTTCAATTTCTGTTAAATCTATTTCTTGCTTGATTTACATTGTATAGTGATGAGAACAAATCCATGTTTTGTTGTTATTGTTTTGATGCTGATTCTGACATGAAGTTTAAGACAAAGAATAAAAAAGAAAAAGAATATCGCCATTTTGACAAACAACATCGAGATATGAGTTTTTGGCCCATATCGCTCAGCTCTATAGGGTAAGTAGCATCTGTGCTGTGACTGAAAGAGGGGAAACAACATCATTTAAAGGTTGATAAAATACAGTAAATCGTAAGGAGATGTGGGGGTGGGGGGTAGAAGAAGGTGACAGCATGAGGAGAACAAGAGCAGCAGATTGGGAGACGGCAGAGCCGGGCCCAGGCGTGCCCTGACCGGCTGACGAGGCACCAGGGAGACGTGCCTAATTTATGCAGAGTTAGGCTGAAGAGCGGAGGGTGTCTGGGACCCCTTCAATAGCTCGCTACAGAAATGAGGGGTGCTGGACACAGGAGAGCCAGTGGGGTAAAAAAAAAAAAAAAAAAGAAATGGGGGAGGGACGGAGGGGGGGGGGATCCTTTTTTAACGACAACAAGGCTGCATGAGGCGAGGCTGTCCGTCTGACGTCCCATCATTAAAGTCCGGGTTGGGGCAAGGGGAACGAGGCGGTAAAGGGGAGCAGGAGAAGAAGAAGTAGATGAGGTGCTCTTTATCCCCACTCCAGTTTACTGCTCCAGCCTGGGCTAGCTATTAGCTCCACAGAGTGCTGGGCCTGCCTCTCTGCATACTAATTCCCCATTACCAGAGCTTTGAACGTGAGCACAGAACACAGTCACTCTAAATCCCAAACAAGTAGTCCGGCTGCAAGGCTGGCTGTATGAAAGGGTTTAGGAGTGATTTAGCAGTGAGGCAGATGAGCACAGGGAGCAGAGGGTGGGCTGTTGAGAGGGTGGGCCTCAGGCTTTGAACTCCAGTTATAGAACAGTTGCTCTGCATGCATTATATTCAGAATGACTCGAACTACAGTAACTAACTGGGTTCTCATTACCATTACTGTTGGAAATGCGCAAAATCTAAAAAAAAGTGCAATAAAACTGGTAATGGAAACACCTGATTTTCGAAAAACAAAAACTCAAATATTGCACAAACGTTTTTACGAATTTCAGTCGTTTCAATATTGAAATGTGTCGCAAAAGCGCTACAGAAACACTTTTTACGCAAATACCTGGTCACATGACCACTTCTCTCGGTACGTGTGGACAGAAGACCAGATCGAGACGATTCTAAGCATTACACTTGAAAATGATTACTGCCACATTAGACGTGAAACAACAAAGGATGTGTTCCTGCAGCCAGCGAAGTCTCGCGGGATGAGATTTCACGGGCGTTACGAGGCCCCTGCCCAAAATGACCTTCAATAGAAACACGTTCTAAGCGCAATTATAGTTTGTCGACATTTAGAAATATTGCTTTCATTTTGCAAAAGTCTGAAATGGAAACACAGCTACTGTTAGAATTAAATATAAAATGTCTCTGTCCCTTTAAATAAAGGATGTTCCAATCTGATATTAATGTAGGATATCAGTCAGTCAGAGTATTGGATTATATTGGCCTGCATCGAATATGCAATTTTCAGGTGCTTTATTTATTTTATGAAATGTCAGAATATTCTGTTATGTTTAAGGTTAAAATGTATGTAACTCAAATGGGTCAGTTTTCCTCATACCTACTGTCGCTGACTATTGTTCTTATTATTACTTGATCACGACTTTTCGAACATTCCACGCTACAAAATTAATAAAAAATATGTATGATCTGTGCTGATATCGTATGAGAAGTGACACATCTACTTTAAATCATAAATTACTTCTCTCGTCACATGAAGCCTCATTGAGCTGTTGACTTTTAAGACAAACCTATTTGAACTTCTCAGCTCAGATCATTTTGCCTATTTCAAGTTTGTATTTTTGGGTAAAAAAGCAAGAGATGGAACTAATTCAAATTATGGTGACAACATTGGAAAAGGCCGAACTTTAGCCCCTGAAAAAAAACATATTTTCTATTTAGGTTTCAGTTTAAAATGTTTCATATCAACTTTTAGTATCCTGGCTGATAGCAAACTGAACTGGAGCATGTGTGTGTGTGTGTGTGTGTGTGTGTGTGTGTGGTATAGCAGAATGATGGTTGACTCTGGTGATGCAGACAGACAGTTTAATGACAGTCTTCACCTCCTGAAAATACGGACGAACGAGGGCCTGACACGCTCGCAGACGTACACACGCCGATGACACGTGGGAGCATACGTGTGATATATGTTGTGGCGTTTTTCTGTGAAAAAGACAGCCCGCGCAGGTGAAAATGAAACGGGGGGGAATCTTTTTCCGTGCATGACCCTGAAAAGAAATAACTACATCACAAAATAATAACAAAAAAAAAAAAACCTTCCTTCTTCAGAGTCACGTTAAAAGTTCACAGCCTCAACAGTCAATATTGCATATGTCTGAGTTTGAAATTAATTGCGTATCTTTTTCCCGTCTTTGTGCTTTTTTTTGTGTGTGTGTGTGTGTGTGTGTGTGTGTGCCGACTTGTTCCTGGCTGTTCTCTTGCATCTTATTCAGACAGACGTGCTCAGGCCTGGACTTGAATTTGGTCCACAAACAAAGACATAGAGCCACCTCATTAAAAAAACATGTCATTGGATCAGGCCTGGGCTCAACTGTGTGATTTTCCCTCCTACCATAAGTGACCGTGACTGAGCGTTGAGCTGAATGAGAGGCTGGAGAGAAGGCTTCCAATAGAGCGCTACAGCCCATCCCTGTGGGAACCACCCCCTGGCAGCGGGGGGCTCATCTCAACCTTTGTTGTTCTGTTAACACAGCTTTTTAAGACGCCTCTTTATGGACTCAGCTCAGCAATCTGCAGCTCCTGCTTTTTATGTGACAGAAGGAGTAGAAGTAAAACCATGAATGGAAGTTTGTAAAGGACACAACATTGAGTAATATGTTCCATTAAAGTAAATATTGTGTGGCCTTTTGGTTAAAAAACAAATCAGTCACACCGAAAATCCTTTTTCATATTTTTAAACCGTCATCACCAAAACAAGAGCACAAGCCTCCACTAAAATATCCTCTTTGACAGATATTCACCGTTATCTGGATCAGTGATCCTTATTGTTAGTGTACCAGGATCATTCTATTACAGCTGAGTATTGATTTAAATTTCCCAAATCGATTTTATTCGATTCACAAGGGCCCCAATTCAATTTGCAATTCAATTTGAGTTTGATTTTTGGATTTGGTTAAGGATATTTCCGTCACATTACCAATTCTGCTCCAATATGGAAGAGTTTCCCAGAAATCTGACGCTGTAAATAGAAGAAAGTAACGCTAACTTGGAGCAGTATAAAAATATTCATGTTTACATTAAGAATTGAGCCCACAGCACTGCATTACACAATGTAGAAAAATACATTAAATGATCGATTTTAGGATTTTATTTATCGATTTCAGGCCATTCAAAGGAAAACAGATTCCAATCGATTGATAGATTTTTTTTTTTTTTTTAAACCCAGCCCTAATTTCTGTCCACATTAATAACGATACAGTAGGTTCAAAATGCATGGGCACCCTCATTTAAAAAAATAAAAAAAAGATCTGGATTAAACTTGGTGGGGTACTTGAACAACCGAGTGACACAACTGAGTGAAATTTCATAAATATCAGTCAATTACAAACCGAGTTATGAATTTTTACCAATGTTGAGAGAATGAGATTTTTTTTAATTTGTCAAACTGACTCAGATTCAGTTTATTGATCTGGATCCTCCGAAATTGAATGGAATACCACATGGTGAAAGGTCTATCTTTGTCAAAATCTGTTAAGTACTTTTGATGTAATCTTGCTAACAGACAAACAAACTAATAAAAACATTACCTTCTTGGCGGAAGTAATAAAGAATGATATTTTGCAGATGATACACTAATCTATCCTACAGTTTATTAAAGTGGAAACCCTTTGCTGACAATCTGCCTTTTCTCACCGTGACCTATGATACGGTTAGCGCACGTGTTGACCAATCCACCAAAACTATGATGCAGATGCATCCTTTGCTAGACGTGTGTGTGTGTGTGTGCGTGTGTGTGTGTGTGTTGCATGCAGAACCTAAGCCAGAGAAACACTCATTTACTGCAACCAAGATAACAGGTAAATAGAGAACAAAGAAAGAGTTCAGAACAGTAAAAATGAAGTAAAGTGCAGCTGCGGCTCTACACAGCCATGTGTGTGTGTGTGTGTGTGTGTGTGTGTGTGTGTGTGTGTACATAATTGTGTCAATGCACTAGGAAAATGTCTCAGTATGAGCAGAGCACCCGCTAAGATGAAAATGCACACAGCGTTCTTCATCTCCTCCCCGTCCCATTTTACCACTCACACGCAGCAAGGACCCCCGTCCCCGCTTTTCTACGGCTGTCTGCTGCGTGCCTGATGAAAAAAAAAAAAAAAAAAACATGGGGGTGCACATGCCTGTAGGCAAGAAAACGCACGTTTGTAAATCACAGCCTTGGTATAAACATAAGGTTTAATAGGGGTTTCTGAGGCACGCTGGCAGGGGTCCCCCCCCCCCTTTCACTGTGGGTTTCATCAGCCCGTCTGCCTGCTCCATGAGGAAATATGACTGAAACAGCCTCCCACCATCACCATCGCTGCCTGGCAGAGATGACGGTCTACGGCGAGGAGAATGCATTTGAATACATTTACATAAAGATGATGGCATGTTGACGCAGGGACTGCTGGGAATGCACAAAGCTCATCAGAGGCTCCCCGAAATTGGAGTAATGTGGCCCAAATAAGAGGGAAGCACCACCCTTTCTTCAGCATTTGTGTTCAACGTGAGCTGTGTGCATTGTGTTTACTAACCCACACACACACACACCCCCACCCCCTGCTTTGAAGGTTATCAGCTCTGCATAAGGATTCAGGAAACCATGCAGTGAAAATACAGAAACAGGAGAGCAACGCAGCACCATGTGCGGACAACAAACGCTATATATCTACATAGATCATAGAGATCAAAGACGAGATAGACTGGAAAATACAATTTTTATCAGATGACAAGCACAGGATCTTTGGCTATAGATACTAGATTGGTCTTGTTTGTAATACGCTCATGTTCATTTGTTAAAAATGGAAATGGGTATTCGTGTTGTTTAAAGCCAAAAATCAAAATATAGCATACAAATTTAGGAAATGTATGATTGTGTTCATGAATATTTTTAGTGCTAGCACTAAAATAAGAAAATGAAAATATCATGTGTATGGTAGATTGTTTTCAAACTACATCAGATACAAACATTTGTCAGCACAGCACAGATACTGTATCTCCAGTGCAGATTGCATTAGAAGACAAAATAAGCAGATTGGATCCCACAATGCAACCAGATAGAATGTTACAGTAAGTCTACGACCCTGAGCAACAGATAAGGCTGTGTAATTGATTGCGATTTATTACACTCAACGATTACAAAAATAACATAATCGAGAAAAACAATTATTTAAAAAAAATGCATTAAAAAAAAATATATATATATATATATTCAATTATACATGTGTTTGATTTGCTAAATAAATACGATTTAGGATATATACTAGAGGTGTCCCGGTCCGATATCAACCAGAAAACGAACATCGGATTTTATCAAACTGCATCTAAAATCTCCGATACATCTTATATTATATTTATTCAATTGTAGAATACTGTAAATATTAAGTTGAAGTTAAAAATTATATTATATTATTAATAATAATTGGGTCAGTTGTTCTCATACCTACTGTTGCTGACTATTGTTCTATGTTTGAGTAACATCACTTGATCGAGCCTTTTCTAACATTCCACACTACAAAATAAGTCATAAAAGTATGTATGATTTGTGCTGGTATCGTATCGGATCAATATCGGTATCGGCCAATACTCAAGGCTACAATATCAGTATCGTATCGGAAGTGAAAAAGTTGTGTCGGGACCATTGTTGGGAGTAACTAGTTATTTTTGTCATATATTACAGTAATATATTCCTTTATGAAGTAACTCAGGAGTGTAACTCTTTACAAAAGTGAAAAGTGGTCATATATTACTAGTTACAACTAAAGTAAGTTACATGCATATTTAATTTAAGTACATATTTGCTTTGTTTTCTCACTGTTTGCAATTATTTGAGGAAAAAAAGATGATAATTATAGTTAAATATACCTTATGGGGAACAAAAAACAGCAGAAGTAGATATAATTAGTGTTTTGGACCAAAAGTAACTCAAATTACACTTTAAAAAAACAGTATTATTGTAATACATACAAATATATTACATTTTTATGCTGGCAAACGCGAGAAAAAAAACAATTATTAATGCTAACTTTGAGTTGTTTAATGCACGCGCATGCAAGCTCCTCTGCCCCGCCCCTCTGCCCCGCCCCTCTCAAAGCTAACGCTAACCTGCAGGCCAGCATGTGGAAACATTTTGCTAGTTGTCCTGAAACATGGCAGGAAAAACTCAGCAGAAACGCTCAGTAAACAAGCAAAGCAAGTCACATTCTCTTATATGGGAACACTTTGGGTTTGATGATGAAGACCTGGAACACGGACATATCACATGCAAGAAGTGTTTGGTTTTGTGCAAAAGTGAACATGCTTGATTTTAGTGTTCGTGTAAAGAATATATTTTACATTGTTTTGTACAAAAATAAACAACTTTTTGGTTGAATAATAATCGTGATTATTATTTGTTCTACAATCGAGCAGCCCTGGGTACAAAGTAGTGCTGGACGATTTTGCCTCCAAAAAAAATCTCCGATTTTTTAAAGAAAAATTCGAGTTTCGATTTGATTTTGGATCATTTTGTTTTCAATGCACTTAAAAATGACTGCAGACATCAGATATATATTGTCAAAAGTGCAAATTTATTGCCGTGATTGTCCTCAAGAGTTAAAATGCAGAGAACAATCCCAAAATAAAAAGTAAATGAGGCTCTGTCGTTCAACTATTACTAGCTTTAACCCAGGTTTAAGCAAAAGTGCAACAGAAACTTCACAGTAGCAGATAACTACATATTTTATAACATAAAAAATTACAACATGCCTGTGGCACACACAGCCTACTCAAAGGCTGGCTCACATCGCGCTACGGTAACCCACAAGGACGGAACGCAAAAAAGTCAGAAAAAAACTGGTGGGAAAAAAAAAACTTGAATTTGCAAAATAAAAATCAATTCTATCTACAAATTTGATAAATCGACTAAATCGATTTTTTTAGCCCAGCCCTATTACAGAGGCTTTTTTTATTCTAAATGATCCCTTTTATTTTAAATAATAAAGGCAGGTAGGTTTACAGGAGGAGTGTGTGGGGAGCTCTGTGATAAAACTGGTGCAGATATAGTCAGCTAGTCAAACCATCCTGTCAGATCAGAGCCTGAGGAGAGGCAGAGGGGGAGAACGAGGCGGTCGGGAAGGGAAAGAGAGCAAAACAGGGGTGAAAAGGGTCAGCGGGGAGGAAAGCTAAACCCCAGAAGCAAGCAGAAGACTGTGCGTAGGAGCGTGTGTGTGTGTGTGTGTGTGTGTGTGTGTGTGTGTGTGTTAACCCCAGCTGAGCAGACATTTACTTGACATGCTGATAGGGATTTAAGCAGTGGGTGGGTGGTGTGTCTGACCAAGGTGAGTGAATGAGCAGAGGAGGAGAAGCTGGTGGGGATGGGATGGTGATCAGAGGTGGGGGGGGGGGGGAGGAGAGAGAGAGAGAGAAACAATGGGGTCGGGGGGGGGGGTTGACAAAACTGCTGTTACAAAAACTTGATTTGAGCACGAGGTGAGGAGATTAGGAGGCGGAGGCGGGAGCGAGGATGCTAAAAGGAGGTGGGATTGTGTAGAAGAACCCTCTGGGCTGTGGAGGAGAAAAGGGTCCATTGAGGTGATGAGGGAGAGCGAGTCTGTCTTTCAGACGCTCTAATGAAGCATAAGTCCTCAATAAAGAATGGAAGCTAGGCTGGGTTAGCTTCAGAGGTGAAAGTAACTGATTACAAGTACTCACGTTACTGTAATACAGCCATTTTTAGGGGTACTTGTACTTTTTTGAGTACATTTCTAAATCAGTCATTTTACTTGTACTTAAGTATGTTTTAAAAGTAATTCATTACATTTTTACACCCAACCATCACTGAGTAAATTATTATTTTTTGGCTTTAAAATAATCAACGGACATGGTGAATAGGGCTGGGTGATATGTCAATTTTTCTATTTTGGTAATATAAAAAATGACAATTCAGCAGACATTCACTGCTATTCAATAAGTCGAATTAACTTTAATTTACCATATTGTCGTACATCTACTCATAAATGCCCCCAAATATGGAATTCACTTGACAAAACTCACTCACACATGCTGTCCCATAGAGGAGAAAAAGGCAAAATTCATACAAATTTTGCAACTGTTTGTTAATAAATGTGCCTGTGTGGCATTTTGCATCAGCAAGTTTAACCCTGAATTGCTTTTTTGGTCAGACTTCATTTGAAATAAAATAATCTAAATTTATATCGTATATCGCCATTTTGAGAAAAAATATTGAGATATGAGTTTTGGTCCACATCGCTCAGCCCTAATTGTGAAACTGCAAAAAAAGAAATGTCCAGACAACAATCATACGCATCCATTATAGCCGACCAATCAGATTGAATGTAATGCACGGCACCAAAACATCATTGAATGATGGTTATTTTATCAGTTTTAGAGTTCATAAATGCAACTATACTTAGAAACTGATTTTTATTTGTATTTATTGGTGCTATTTTACTTAAAACGAATTGTACATTTTGACAAACTTTTTTTTTTATACAGATGCCTTTGTGAAAAATAAAATAAGTTCCAATTGTGCAAGATTTGGTCTCATATTATTTACCGTATACAAGAGAACCGTGGCAAGATTTCTTACCAAAAATAAACATGGTGAGTGACTAGTAACTTTTACTTTATCTAATTGAGCTACTTTTTACTTGTACTTGAGAAGAATTTCAATCTAATAACAGTACTTTTACCTGAGCGGGATATATCAGTACTCTTTACACCTCTGGTTAGCTTGTGCGTCTGCCCTTCTCGGTTGGTGTCTTCTCCTTTTGTCGTTGTTGACACCTTAACTCATCTTCATTGTTCTAAACGCTGCTGCAGCCTCTCCTGTTAGAAGAGCTTATACACTGCTTAAGTCACAAACTGTCCCTGTGCTACACAATGCTACACGCTTCATATATTTAAACAAATCAATTTTCTCAAAGTAGTAGAGCTGAGGAAGAGAGATTCGATCGAACATGCTCATTGTCATCGTAGATTTTGTGGAAGTACGAATGTATGTCAGCCTTGTGTATGTTTGATAATATTAATTGATGTATGTTGTGTTGAAAATGTCAGGAACATAACTTTGAAAAACTGAATGAAAATTAGGGATGGGAGATGATATAAGTGCTACTTCATCCCACTCCCTTTTCGAGCAGTATATTTATTTATGTTATCTGCGATATATTTATGTTAATATATATGACGTCATTAGCCATGTAGGCTACAAACAGAAAAAATGTATGTACACATACAACTAAAGCTTTTTTCTGTTTGCATTAAATTGCTCAAAATAAAAATAAAAAAATAAATAATTAGATAAAAACCTGAAAGCTAAAAGAACATAGTATTATTGGTCGACTTCTGAATGAGGGTTTAATCTCCATAATCAGATGCAGAAAAGGTTCTTAACTTATGCCCTCGGAGCCAAAAGTGGGTCACAGACTAACTTTCAGATAGACAGTAGTCTTGGCAAAATCTAAGGCTTTTATTTTGAAGGGTATAGCACTTCCTAATCTCGCCTCTCACAATGAGTAGGGATATTCTTATACTTTCCTTTTTTGTTTTTGTTTTTTTTTATAAATAAATGAATGAGATCTTCTCAGCTTGTGTCTATTAATAAGGTAATCAGTAAGTTGATAGTCAACTACAACAATATTTTATTTTCATTAAGGACACAAACTACTGTATTCCTTGCTTCCTATTTGTATTTTATTTGTATTTTATTTTATTTTTTACAGAAAAAAAACTAAAATGCAGGTAAAAGAGTACACAGCTATTTCTTTCTCTTTCACTTTCACTTGCCAGACATTTTGATTTGTTTTAAAACCCTATTTTAAATGTCGCTGTGTGGTGATATTTTCTTCTTCTACATCATATTTTCATTGAATAAATAGGACAATTTTCATATTTTTGTTGGCTTAAGTTACAATAAGACTATTAATATGTAAATACTAACACAAAATTCATGTCAAAATGATACATGTAACCACAACAGATACACATTTGTGATTTTGGAGTTGATGTTCAATGGACCAATAGCGGACATGTTAAATTACAGAGGGCAGCAGACTGAGACGGACAGGGGAGGCTGTCAGTATCTGACTGGGTTTGACTACATCTGGGAGTTGTTTGACCAGGGGCTTGACTGGTGCTGGAGGAGGACTGATTTCTGGCAGGATTGGGCTGGAGGGAGGCTGAAGGTGTACGCTCGTGTGTAATGTATGTGTGTGCATGTGTTTTTTTTTCCTGTTTCCTCTCAGCTGAAGCTGTCCCTGGAGCGAGCCAATAAGGCACAGCTTATAAAATAAGCAAACAGAAAGTCTGCTGGCTGGTCAACCGCGCAATGAGCGGGAGAAAAGTACCACACACACACACCCACACGCAGGCAGCTCTACACGGCAATGATGACCCCTTCCTTCCACACCATGTAACCTTGACCCCCGAGGTCACCCCTAACCTGTTTATGAATGGAAGCCAGTGCAGCTGTGGTGTCTGAGCATGAGCTAACCGTCACTCCCTCCACCGTGAGGACCCCTCATTTACAAATCATCTCCCCTGTTCCCACGCTCAGTGACAGCACAACATTTATGAATGTGAACAGTAGAGTTTTGGTCATTCTGTGGTCACTCCAGTCTGGTTTGAAATCTATGAACACAGACCACTGGCCTAATTAAGTATTCTAAACTAAAATGTGTACTTTTAATTTAAAAACACTTGGATTTTTGTTTTCATTAAGCTTATTTTTCCTGCTTCAGATTGAACCTTTGGCACACACGTATATAACGTTGTACAATCAATGACGTGTGTGTCCATCTGTGCCCAGTCCTACACCAAACCACTGCTCATTTTGTTGACTAAACATTTTCGTCATAGTTTTTGTGACAATCTGAAACTATGAGTAACTAAAAAAAAAAAGTACATGTGAACAAAAACTATATAAAAAATATACAAACTAAACCAGCGATTCTCAACTTGTGGGTCACGGACAGCTGGTCAAAAATAAGTAAATACTTGTCTCTCATGTTGGACTTGTCTTTTATTTTGAAAGACACTATTATTTTGGCAGGCATGCTGCGAAATGCATGTTGCACAGGAAAATATATAGATTTATGTTTTAAAACAGATTATATGTGTGTGTATTCAACAGCTATATTGGAAAAACTACATTTGTTTGGATTAGTGAGTGTAGCAAAATGTGGGTCCCAGGGTGAGACCAGTTGAGAACCCCTGGACCAAACTATCAATTCATCAAAAGGGACGAAATCCAATCAGAAGTGATGTGATCATGTGGTCTTACGCATTGCTCATCAAATCTGTCTGTGTGTCATCATCAAAGACTGATCAATGATAATAATTGAATCGTTCATACAATGCATAAAATCTTTGGCTTTATATTTTGCTTCTATAACAGCTGTTTCCCAGCTGCTGTCAGGCTCGTGGCACAGGACATTGAAGAGGGCAGATACCACAGTACTCTTCCACTGAGAAATAAAAGCCCCATGCTGGACGATTTTACCTCACGCTCTTGTATGTGCAATATGTAAATTGCACTTTCGGTTATATTTATGTATTTATCTTTTTGCTGAGTATACTTATGTCCTTTCCTTGTTTTTGCACCTTTACTTCTACTGTCTTGTAAATAAATAATCACAGAAATAAATCTGACTCTGGGACATGTACAAGAATTCCGTTGTACCTGTTCTTTTTTGGCAATAAACTTTATTCTATTCTATTCTATTCTATTCTATTCTATTCTATTCTATTCTATTCTATTCTATTTCAGTTGACTACATAATAACAGATTTAGTCGACTATAATCCTAAAGTCATTGAGTTGACAAAAAAACAACACTGTAACTGAAATAATCCTGAAAACTAAGTTGCATTTTAGTCAAAATACTAAGGCTTAATAAAATGTTCTGTCCACATTAACACTGGTTCAACTGCCGCCACCTTCATATTTTCCTTCACGGTTAAAATGGCAGGCCTGAGCTGCACCAGCGTGGCCTTTTGCTGGTGAGACGGCACTTTAATCACATACACAGCTATACTCCATTTTCATTTCCCTTTCATACAGCCTCCATTCCACTCCGGCTTCATTATTCTTTCCTCAGAGCTGCCTGGCCTGACTGAATGTTTGCAGCCTGTCTGGAATGACATAATCAGAGACTTGGATGAATACCTAAATGTTATTCCCCCCCCCCCCCCCCCCCCTAGTCCATAATCAGTGTCGTGCTCAGAGGAAAACACAGCAGAATCACTTGACTCAGGAATAACAGAGTAAGTAAAGAAATAAGTGCAGTATCAACTGAATAAATATTTGTACTACAGCACACCATCGTGTTGAAGAAA
This sequence comes from Gouania willdenowi, assembly GCF_900634775.1. NCBI lineage: Eukaryota > Metazoa > Chordata > Actinopteri > Blenniiformes > Gobiesocidae > Gouania > Gouania willdenowi. The sequence continues at coordinate 26,788,149 of NC_041047.1, read as the reverse complement.
ACTGCTGCTTTGCTGCGAATCCTTGATTTTCAAGGAGCTTCCTCAATATAATTTTTTTTTTTATAAAAACACGACAACATAAGAATTATTCATAAATATTCAAGCTGAGCTAAGAAACAATCATTTCCATTGGCCGTTAAAAGTCTTATAAACATTTCATCACACTTTACGCCCAGAATGAGTCCAATTCAGACAAAACCAATCACTTATATCTGTTAGTCACACTCGGAGGAAAAAAATAAAAAGCACAATGAATTGAGTGAAAGCTGTAAATGCCGTCACTATTACTTAGAGGGTAGACACCACTCAATCAATAGCAGAGTGAATAAAATATAATAGGCCGTCAGGGGGAGGAACACTGCAGAGGACTGGACAACGATACTGTGCAGAATGTAAATAAACAACTAAACAAATCAAATTTAAGACCCGTTGACGATATTCAGACATGCTTTAGTCGTTAATGCACATCCCGTGCAAATGTTTATAATAAAAACTAAATACAGCAGTGGATGTGGCTTCTTTCACCATGTAAATTACACATTATGGTGCATCAGAATCTATTTACATTTTTACATACACCTGAAAAGTATTAGAGAATTAAAAATTTAGAAAGTTTTCTTTAAACTAACAAAAAATGTTCTCACAATCTCACATACACACACACACACACTAGAGCTGGGCGATATGAACCAATTTTTTCTCAAAATGTTAATATACAATATAAATCTCAATAAAGTCTTATCAGAAAGACAATAATGGGCTAAATTTGCTGATTAAAAATACCACACAGGCACATTTATTAACAAAACTGATCATGATGTGACACTTTTGTCTTTTTCTCCTCTAAGGGACAGCACGTGTGAGTGAGTTCTGTAGTGTGGCTCATTTAGGACGTATTTTGTGATCCATCTAACTGTGCTTTTCATGCTGCTCTGAGAAGTAGAGAAAGAAACGACTCCTAAAACGAGTATTTTAATCCTAAAAATCAAAATACATTGTCATTTTCTATATCACCAAAATAGAAAACTCGATATATCTTGAATCTCGATATATTGCCCAGACCAAACGCTAATGTACGCACACACACACACACACACACACACACACACACACACACACACGTACACACACTCCAAAGTTCACTCTCCCGTCCTGCCTGTCGTTGAATGATGCATGGCTGCAGCAGTGAACTAACACACATTGCCATAACCATGATTAGCATAAAAGCTTTTTGCAAGGGATGGTGTAAGAGTGTGTGTGTGTGTGTGTGTGTGTGTGTGTTGGCGGCGGGGGCGGGTTTCCTTTTTAACCCTAACCCCTCCAAGTCTGAACGAGAGTGCTCCCAGTGCGCATGATTATACAGTATATGTACAGTCTATGTTTTAATACCAGATGACAGGCATTACATTCTTACAGCACGATGTCCAAAGTAAACCTATAATTTAAATTAATATTGTCCCAGAAAAAAAAGCCAAATGATGTGAAGCTACACTAAAGAGATAATAAACCAGTCTAATATATATATATATATATATATATATATATATATATATATATATATATATATTGGACAGGTCTGGACAGTGAACGCAGCAGCTCCTCCAGGCGTACGTACAGTATGTGTTTGTACTGACTTGTTCTGCTTTACCTCAGCCTGAGCTCTAATTAGACAAAGACGTGTGAGGATAAGAAAAGTGAAGTGGGTGGAAAATAAAATAAAAAAATACTGTTTGGACTTTTATACATCAGTAGGGATGAGTTATGTGTTTGCAGGGCAGCACCTATTATTAGCATCAGGCTTGGCAGAAGTTGTGATTTATTGCATTTAAAGGCTAGTTAATCATATTACTGCTGAGCTTATGCTTTGAACAATGTGGATTATTTATTTGATAACAAAACCTGCACGACTGCCTCCCATAACAGAAATCCCAAAGCGGACACTATTTGTGGTTTATCTGAGATTTGGAAGCATACTAGGATTTACATTAAAGTTCAGAGCACAAGGTAGGTCAGCGTTTCGTTGTTCACACAATGACATGAACAAATTTTGTTTCTTCTTCTGTACCTGTAATTTTTTAATTTGACGTCCAATGTGGGTAAATAAAAAAAAAAAAATCACACAGAAAAAGATACGGTAATTGGATAAAACACAAGAGATTGGATTTATTGGACTTGTGTTCAAAGTTACTTTATATCAGCGTTTTTGTTTTTTTTTCAGTTTTTAATCATTTTTACATGTGTATATATGTAGCGGTTATTATTAATATCTGTTAGCAGGATTACATCAACAAGTATTTAACAGATTACATTTGGTAGTGGATCCGGGGCAAATAACTGCTTCTGGATCAGTTTTAAAAAAAAAAAAAAAACCCTAACGCTCACCATTGGCAAAATGTCAACAATTCATTGCTTGTTTTGTAATTGATCGATCTTTATAAGATTTGACTCAGTTATGATGAGTTGGTTCCTCAATTTTCCCTCTGAGTTTCATCCAGAGCAGATCTGGATTGTGCATTATATCACGTTCTTGGGGGTACCCATACATTTGGACCTATTGTTTGGTTATTAATGGGGATAGACATTTCTAACAAGCTTTTGCAGTGTAAATGATCATGGTACCATGACCAGGATCACTTGGTAGAGGTGTGTGCTCTTGTTTAGCTGTGTGTTTTTTAAATTAACGGCATAACATTGCATTTTTTTAAATTAAAAGTTAAAGAAAGAGTGAACAGGGGTATCTAAACCTCTCTGTAGAAACTAAATATTCAGACATGTTTGTGTGTGTATAATGCAAACAATGAGGGGTACTGATAGTGCTGTCCTCGGTGTGAAGTTTGGGGCTACGAGCCACTGAGCATGTCTTCATATGACGATGAACTGTTTCTGGGACGCAGATGATTTACCAAATCACACTCTCCGATAATTAGCAATGACAGGTGAAAACAGGCACAAACGCCATGGGGACGAAACAATGAATTGAACAATTGCTCAAACGCTCTCAACTGTGGGACGTAGACCAGCGCATACACAAACATAAACAGGCACTTGTCAATGCACAGCAGCTGCTACACAGGATTCATCAGCCCAGCTAACACCACATTAAAACCATAAAGCACCGATACGTCTCCTGTTCCACGTGCACGCCGTGGATCCTGCTGCTTTTGCGCTGATACCCGTGATCCCCCTGTGCTTTGACAAGGCGTAATAAAGCCTGTATGAAGCGCCGCATTGTGTGGGGAGAGCACAATGTTGCATGCTGAGTGCTGTGAGAAGGGCGTACACCGGTGGGTCCCACGGCGCAGCAGCGCACCAGGGCCTATAGCGGGGAGTGCTGAGCATGCTAATGAGGTCATTATATTATGCCTCTCCCTCTCGCTCCTGCTCCCCTTTACAGTGTGAGGCTTTGGCTGTCAGAAGAGGCAGGGTACCCTGGTAATGCAGCCAACCACAGATGTCACATATGGCACAATGAGAGGAGCGTCTCTGAATGAGAGAAAGACGAGGCGCTGCTCAACTTTCCAGCTAGCATCAAGAGCAAGATAAAACGCATCTGCGATTAGCATACAGAATACGGTGAGCTCAAAGAATAAGGTGAGCCCAACAGCCAACATTCATTTGCTAATTGTCCCTGCTGTGTATTCAATCAGCAGCCACGCAGGCTTGTGTTTCTTTTTAATTCCGTGTACGCTATTATTTACAACCAAAGGGGAGGGGTTAAGTACCAAACACATGCAAGGGCAATTACACTATATTTGCATAGCCGTTAACAATTACAGAGCAGATGGCAAACAGCGGGCATTAAAAAGCGATTGAAGCGCCATCTTGGCTGAGAGGGAGAGACGGAGAGAGAGAGACAGCTGGCAGACAGGAATCGGCCATTTTGTAAGCGTGGGTCGCTGCCAGGCTGAGGTGTAGCGAGGTGCAAGCCATGAGATTGGCAGCCGAGCGAGGGAGTGTGCTCTAATACCAGTGTATGATCACAGCAGCACACAGTGTGGTAGTGGGTGTTGTAAGCATTGATGTTATACTGTAGATACTGCTTCTGCAATCACAAAAACATGAAAAACATAACAATGTATACTCACCGTGGAGGTAAATCCTCTCATCATATCAGTGAGGTTGTCTCCTCTGGAAACCATCCATCTATTCTTAAAGTTCTTTCAATTTCACAACTTTCAAAAGTGTGGATTGTAAGGCCACCTCTCAGGTTTGAAGTCTCTTCATACGTCCAATGAAACCATCATGCTTGTTCACATTGAAAGTGAACCCGTTATTGTCGCTCTTGATTGCTGTGCGAGTTTTTCTTTGGTCCGTGCACTGATACTTTTAAAGACTGAGGTATGTGGGAAAAGAAGGTGGATGAAAGAAGAATGGAGGAATCAGACAGGAAGAGAGGACGCAGCGCAGGTAGAATTGCTGTCCTTTTAACTTCTCATTCAATTAGCAGACATTCACTTGAGCTGCCATGGGTTCCCTGCCGCACAGCGGTAAGTGGACTTCAGGTGCTATTTCCTCACACGTACTGAGAGAGAGGTATGAAAGTCCGGGCCCGCCTTCCTCTCTTCCACTTTATGGATCAATACTGCGCTGCCGTATCCTCTGATGGGAGCGGCTGTATTAAGGGTTAGAAATATCTGAGCTGAAAAGACTGGTTTTTTGTCTGACATAGCAGATGAGAGAAAAAGTCCAGATTGTCCTTTCATCCTAGCTCGTGATCTGAGGATTTCTGAGCGCTCGGAAGTGAGGACCCTACAAAAGCAGCCATTACATCATCGCGGATGTGTCTTTTTTGGAGCTGTTCAGGTGAGATATGTGATGGGTATGAGGGAGCTGGAAGAAAAAGTCCTGAAGTGTCCTGTCTCATTCCTCTAGCTCACTCCTTGCTTTGCTGTCTTCGTGTCTCACTGACAAAAGGTTTTATCAAGTTGTGTTGGAAGCAAGAAAAAAACCCCTCCGGCTGAACCACACACAAAGACTGCATCTCTGTCTTCACACAAACACACACATGTGCATCTACTGACGCACACTCAGCGTTGAGTCTATAGAGGTTCAGGCCTTGGCCCTGGCTGGTGCTGGGACTACTGGAGAAACACAGATGGAGAGATGGAGAGAGGAGCTGGGAGCAGTGGTGGTTGGTCCCTGGATGCTGGGGCCTGCAGGCGGTACTGGGCAACCTCTGCTAGCCTCTCTCCCCCGTATTGATTTCTGCTGCTCCACTCTGCCGAGGAGCCTTGTAGCCGGCGGGAACGAGAGCTCCACTCACCCTCCTCACCTGCCTCTCTCCTGGCTTGGTTGGCCTAGCTGCCCACTCTGCCGCAGCTTTGGCTGAACCCTGCCGGAACCCCAGGACCCCTGGATGCAGCAACAGGGCCACAGGATGAAGGCAGCCAGAGAGCCTGTGGCGATCCACAGCTGTGTTCACCTGCTCTGGGTTCACTCGCTTCGGTGCACCTCATCGAACTGCTTCCATCCTTTTACGCCATCCACTCTTCCACCCACTCTAGTCATTTTATTCCTCTTCCACTGCCTCCTCATCTTCTTCTCGTCTCTGCTGCAAACAAACAACAAGAGGCAAAAATACAGAAAGAAAAAACAAGTTAATTTCAACTTTTAGCATTTTTATCACCTCCGAATGTCAACCTGATCTTTGATCAGCAAGAAATGGAGGGTGAGGTTTCTGACATCCTCTCTCAGCTGGTTTATGAACCTGCTAACCTTAGAGAAACTGCAGGGATGGGAGGCCAGTGAGTTAAGAGTGTCAGGCTGTATCTCACTGCCTGACACACTTGAGACTCAGCTATTAGATTTTGGGTTTGCAGCAGACAGCAAAAATACAGCTGGAGTGGGTCGATTAAAAAAAATCTTGACTGAATCGATTATGTGCATTACCAATAACTGTATATTAAAAACCTCACCCTTTTATCAGCTATTTTTTCAGTTATATTTGCCCTTAAATAGTCTTTAAAATAACAAAAAAGACTATTTTAACTCTGTCCAGAATATTCAGCTCTCCCACAGCATCTCTGAATCGTGTCATGTGTCGCGAGTGTGAAGGAATGCAAATGTCCTTTGGAAACTTTTTTGTAATAAAACATTTCAGCTTTTGTATCCCCCCCCCAAAATTATTCACAAAGGTTGAGCAGCCCCGTTATTATGATAATAGCATTTGGGGGGACGTTTCTTTGAGAAACCACAGCCCTATTGTACTCCTCAGCTGAGAAAGAGCCATGGCCAAAAATTCAACCCCCACCACCTTGAATTGCACCACAGCCCACCAACTGCACAAGCATCAACATGTCTTCACACTGCATCACTTTGCTATAGAACTGTGAGTCCTTCCGTTGGCCTTTCTCCACCCCTGTGCAAGCCCTAAAAAACAAGTCTCAAACCCAGAGGCTTGAGGGCAGTAGACAAGTGAAGTGTGGTGCTTTGGGTGGTTGGGCCGGCAAGGGTTTGGATGTTTGAGCTGTCTGTTAAGGAAGGACTAAAGCTTGTGTGTGGGGGTTACACTGTTGGGACAAGTTTAGAAGAGGGGGCTGAGTTAAGTCAGGGGGACGTGGATGGGGACCCAGGGTGAGGTGCATGTCTCAGACACAATAATACTATTCATTGGGCTCAGACATGGGTGTTAACTCCCCTCTGACAGAGCACAATGGGGCTTGGCGGCATTCAGGCAGCCTTGGTTATATTGTTAGTTCAGGGCTGCTTTCTCCCTCCTGCAGGACAGAGCACTTGCATTGTGACTGTTCAGGCAGGATGGATGGAGGGAAGTTTGAAAGGTGAAAAGAAAAGAGACAGAACAGTGGGTTTGTTGATCTTTTAGTGCTGAAAAAGGGGGATGCAGAGTGGACAGTGGGTAAAAAAGGGCGGGGAGGGTCGGGGATGGTGATGTGGTGGGTTGGGGGATTACATCCCATGACATTGGACTTGTGTACCAAATATTTCTCATGCAACAAAGTGCAGAGATGAAATAAAGCAAGCAAACCCAGTGGCATTTACGAGGTAAAAATTAGTTTTAATGCTGCTGTAGATTTTGGAGCATTTTTGTTTTTGGCCTTAAAAGAGACAGTGAACGACATGGAGAAGGAAAAGTGGGAGGGTTAAGAAACTCAGATGAGGCGATATCAAACTAAAGCAAGACCTACTTTTTGGAGAGCAGAGCAAATTTTTCCTACAGGGAAATGAGAGAATCACAACACAATGTGGGCACCAGGCAAATCAGAGCTTTGGCATAGACACAAACCAGTCATACACCCCTCCATATGAAAGTCCCACGGAAGGCTAAAGGCAGTTTTATGAACAATTCCTGAAGAAACAAAAAGCAATTTTAATCTAATTCTTGTTACTGTTTAGTTCCGAAAATGACTTTATATACTACAACACTGCCACCTATATTGTAGCTAATAAAATATTTCTAATATAATGCGTTTTAATATAATTTATTGTCTCTGTCTAACACGCAGAGGTCCGAGGTTGAAATCTATCAACAAAAAAGTACGCTCCATTTATAGGAACACACTACAAATTAGCTAATCTCTACAAGCCATGGCTATATTGAGATGTTCTAATACAGGTTAAGCAAACAGACAAGCACACACGCACACGGAAAGATAGACAAAATACAGTTGCCATGGGAACGCTGGTCAGAGTTTACCAGAGGGGAAACAAACAAAGTGCTCTTCATGAGGCCGGTGCAAAAAACGCAGTGATACTGTGCGTGTGTGTGTGCGTGTGTGTGTGTGTGTGTGTGTGTGTGTGTGTGTGTGTGTGTGTGTGTGTGTGTGTGTGTGTGTGTGTGTGTGTGTGCGTGTGTGTGTGTGTGCGCGTGTGTGTGTGTGTGTGTGTGTTTACAGTAGGATTGCATGATCATTGTAAAACTGTATGTAATCATCATATTCATAAAAAGAGTTGATGCATAGTGGTCAATGTTCTGGTTTTTTGCAAATGGCAGCCCCGATATTGTCTTCATATATATATATATATATATATATAATAGCTATCGTTGTTGTTGTTGTTGTTTTGATCGAACAATCCAGCATGCAACATTTATTAATAATGACAAGATATGGAGAACAAAAGACCAATGCTTTGTAAAAAGTATAAGCAAAGATTTTATGGACGTATAACCAAGAATGACAACGCTTGCCTCTCCTTCCTGTGTTGTTTTCACAAATCAAAATATCATATACCTGCTGAATAACATTAATTTTATTGTGTTTTTTTTATGATTCCAAACAGCTTCTTAACATTTATTTTTTTTTTTAATACTAACTGTGACACCTCAGTGACCCTAATGCATAATCTCTACATCTACTTGTTCATTTAAAATAAATTCAGAAATCACCAACTTTGCCTTTAGTTAAAACTGGATCCTAGGATAATAAAGGAGTCAGAGATGTGAGGCACAAAGGGGCAGATCAGGGCCTGGTTCCCATCGGGGGGCTAATACCCTTCAGTGGTGGGTGGCTGAGGTAGTGTGGGTACTACCCTTTGTTCCTGATGGGGGATTACACTGGTCAACCAGGACAGATAATTTACCCCCTCCAGGGATGGGAGGACCAAGCTGCTCTCTGCCAATGATCAGGGCAGTCAACTGATCACTAACTTAATTAAGGACTGATGAAAGTGAAGAAGAAGAATGGTTGGTATGGATGATACAGAGAGAACAAGGACAAACAGGGCTGATGAAAGGATGGAAAGGATGAAGAAGGAAAAAGGGCTGAAGCATCTGAAGCACGGCTAAAATAGGAAGAGGCAGTGAAATAAATATAGAGTGAAGGAAAGTAGGAAAAGGGTGAAGTGAATGCTACTGTAGCGCAGTATAAAGAGGAGAAGATGAAAGGATCTGGTTTGACAGAGGACAGAAAAAAAAAAAGAAAAGATGGCCAGAGGAGGAGGAACCCAGTGACTAAAACTCCAAGCACTGAAATCAAGTATCAGAGGATGAAGGAAAGAAGTGAAGAGCTCAGAAGTCCATGACCTTAAGGCACTATAGAGCCTCTCACAGCTACTTCTTTTAAAAGGCGCACAAAGTGGTGACTCCGTCTTAGTTTGCTATTTATGCCACAGCACACCAACTGAATCCAATGGTACAGCAGATAATTCTACGACTGCAGACTTTAATATATATGTTTCGAGGACAGGTATGGGTGGCTCAGGCTATAACAGCACACAGATACTGCTCTGCCACACTTACCAACAAGGATTTGGCAGCACTGATGATTGAACATGCCAAATCCCATTTGTTGGAGAGCTTTATGCAATTGTATCGACAATCCGTAACCTTGTGGCACAGTAAAAGGAGACCTGAAAGGGTGTGTGGCAGTGAGCGTGTGTTCCCAGCAGGCGAGCAGGAAGGTGGGCTGGTGGGTGGGAGGTTGGCATTGTTAAGGCAGAAAGGCATTTTGGCCTTCACTCTTTGCATCCCTCAGTTGTTCCATCTTTAAATCACTGTTGGCTTCAGTGCTCAGTTTTTTTGCACAAAAAAAAAAAAAAAAGGGACAGGAAGGAGATGGAGAAGCTTTCTCAACATTTTCTGTTCTTGCTTTTCCTACCTCTACCCAGTCCCCTATGGTGGAGCTGCCAGACAGGAGTGCTCAGCAGCTCTCCGAACGTTATTGATCCTGAGAGCAAGCCAACCAGGGAGTTACAGTCTCTCCCTTTCCCTCCCTCCATCTCCTAACACAGCCTGCAACTTTTTCCTCCTACCCTATCCTCACTCTCCTCCTGCCTCTACTTCATTTATCAAGGTTAAAGAACTCTTATAAAAAAGGGAAGAGGGGGTCGCATGGATGTTATCTGACTTCATGAAAGAAATCCCCTCAGGCTGCTCCACCACACGAGGATGCTCCTTCTCTACACTCAACTCTACACACACACACACGTACGCACACACTCTATGTAGAGCAAACAGAGGTTATTATCCTGCATTTTGTCCTATCCAATAGATGGCACTTGAGATTCTTGCTTGCGTTGATTAGGTTTAAGAATTACAAAGAACAAGGTTGGGATAAGTTGTGGGTAAAAACAGCAGTGCAAGCTAAGTAGCATAAGGATTTAGTGATTTATGAACTGAAATAAGTTCCCAGTTTTCCCACATGCCAGAGGAGAATCATGTAAAATGGTAAAAATGTAATTTGGTTCTGGTCTACCAAAAACTGACCCTAAAACATCCATAAGCTTGGATACGTCACATTCAATGTTTGATACAAAAATGTTGTCCGTGTTAAAAATAAATAAATAAATGTTTTTTGGGGGGGTTTTGTATTCCATAAATGATGCCTTTAAACCATCAACTTCAATGAAATATGTCATTGCCCAACAGTAGAGATGATATCCTGCCTCTAAGCATGACAGACTTTCTGAATGAAGTTTAAATGTTGTTCATGTTTGAAGGTTTGTTTTTTTTTCCTCAAAGGCTAAAAACATGTTCCTTGCTACAAGCAACCATATTTAATGTCCACAAAAGCCTACACTTGGCCCAGCCTCCAGTAAATGGACTTGATTTATATATCGCTTTATTACCAACAAATTACTCTCAGAGCCATTCATAAATAATAAAGTAAAGATACATTTCTCAATACCAAAAACTCGTGTTTAGATTGGTCTCATATAGTTTGCAACAACAGACAAATATTTACTCCTTCTCATGTCTCAATGGGTGGAATATGACTTCATGAGGATATGCATGTGTGTGAACGTTGGCGTTGTTTTTTTGTTTTAGCAGTAAGCTTCTCTTGCTCTGTTCTGTCAAACTACGATCAGTGACGTTTTTGATTTTAAACTACATCAACTTGTTCTGTCTGTCAACATAAGCATATGAGTTTCTCCCTTATTTTATAAAACAACTAAGTTAACGTGATAACTATCAATGATGACGTTCGCTAATGCTAACACAGGAACTCATTACCACTCACTTTAAAGCTGATATCCAGAGTTTCTGAGGGGAAGTCCTAAATGTCCCGCCCCTAAACAGCTCCACATCTTCCCACTGCCTCTGCAATCTACCAGAAGCCACGCCTCTACTTTTCTGCACGCGCATCGCGGAATATAACAAGGTCGCATCGGGTCGCATTGATATAGGTCTATGGGTTTCCATTTGTATAGGGGTCTATAGGAGGGACGTCAGTAGACCATAGTAAAAGACTGGTTAGGTATTTTTTTACATTTAAAAAAAAAAAATCATACATAAACATAGATTTCTCAGAAACTCTTGATATCAGCTTTAAGTGAACTCTGCCGAAAAAAACGTGAAACGTCAACAGTGAAAGACTGTACATGTGCCATGCTTTAACTGTTAATGAATATAGGTAATAGAAAATGTCATTTGCCTGAGCCTCCGCTTTTCCGTTTTCCAGAATCTTCCCAATTTTGCGTTAGTTTACATATTTCTGTTTAGATTTCGTTTCATCGGCTTTCCCTAATTAGATGAAATTACAGGCTATTTAACCGAACAACATCATGCCAAATGTACTTAATATGTTTGATGGAGTTGATTATTATAATGAATTTTATATTTATACTCAGCAGAGATCACACCTTTCTCACATTTTGGCAAGATTTGGCATCTAGCTGTTTGCTACATTAGACCACCCATTTCACAGCAAAAGATATTATAGAAACGTGTAATATTGGTAAGGGTTTAGTCTGTATTATATAGATATTTCCATTTCAGATAGTGAAGTCTGTTATATTGCGTCATATTGCATCAGATTTTGGACAACAATTGACATTTCTGACTCTCTGACCACCCAGTGACACATATTTTCCAAAACATGCATATGGGGCTATATTCAGTGCCTTGTTGTAATTTGCTTGATTTTGTAGAAAGAAGACAAAAACCTTTTTTTTTTTTTTTTTTGCTAATTTTCATTTCTGGAAGTGATTCCGCATTTTTCGTCCGTTTTCCGAGATCACAGAAAATCGGAGGCCCTAATCTTCTAAACAAAACCACACACCATCACTCTCAGGGATATCAACCTAACACACATGTATAGAAATAAGGCAAGTACACTAAATTAAATTACAATTCATTTTCAAATTCATTTCATGTTCAAACCAACAACCTTCTTGCGGTAATGGTAACCACAAATCATAGCATAACCTACTCTAATAATAGAAAATGATTTTAAAAATTGTTTTGCAGATTTGCAGTTATATATAAGTTTTGCCTAATCCCTATACAAATATTTGAAGATGGCGGTAACAGAAAGCAGCCCTTTGTGAGGCAGTGGCTGTTATCATCTCTGCTTGTCAAAGAACTGGAAATGGCTCTACATGTAGAGTACATCCTGTTCTCCATTGTTACCGCGTTCACCCACCTTAAAAAGGCCTGCCCGCACTCTAGGCTACAACAGCCCATACAAACACACATTACAGGGCCATATCTTCCCCTCCCTTTGTGCTTCGTAATTGCCACAATGCATCTTGTCGCCCAGCTAATTAAGTGAGTCTCCCCTATTGTCTCACTATGCTATTACCTTTTCACAAAGCTGGGAAGAGAGGGGAAAAAAAGACACAAAGGGAGATTGTATTTGAGTGAGGGATGGAAAGTGCATAGAGGCTGGAAATACAAAAGCAGGAGTCTAAAAAGTGAGGCGATAAGTGAGACAGGCATATGTCCCATTAAATGGGGGTACATCTGAAGTATTTATATTTTTTCTTTTTTTACAATGGAAAATTACTTTAAAAATACCTTTTAGATGCTGATATTAGCAAACAAGCTAAAGGAGAAGTTACAATAACCATTAGCATTATATTGGAGCAGTCTGATTATTAACTAATCAGTTCCTCCAGGATTTTGCAGGCATTTTTTGTGATCGTCGCGGGCTGAAAAGCCTAATTTCGCAGGCCATTTTTTCAAAAGTTGCAGTATGAAGTTGCGATTTTGTTTGTGTCCTAAAACATACTTTACTCACAATTAAGTACATTTTTTCCATCAATTATAAATACATATTGACCAGACATGTTCTAGAAAAAATATGCTTTATTGTTGGAAAGCAAACACCAACACAATTTGGCAAAACGTGCAAACATACCCTCAATGCAAAAGGTGCAACAGTTTTTAATCAAAATGATCATCAGAAGTGCAAGTCAGTAAATAATATTGAACTTAGGGAATCTTAAAGTGCATAACATGAAGTTGTCATGAAGACATGTTTCTTTAGGAATAACAAAATACAAGATTTAAAAAAATACAAAGCATTAATGAACATACTGTATGTAATTATATTGTGTGCTTCCTGTTTGTTCTCCCACATGGGGTTGTGCACTGGCTTGCATTCTGCTGACGTGCTTTGCATAAGCAAAATGCTTGTCCATAGACGACTTCCGCTTGTGCTCGATTATAACATTGCATTTTGTACAAAAAAGTTTACCTCCACTCTTATGAGGCAGCGTTGAGTCCTGTTTTGCTGATATTTTTGTTGGCAAATGCAAGGTATTTCTATCGCACATGACTACATTGAACGCTTTCTCCCGACAATGGTTGAAAACAGGATGTGATGTCGGCATTTTCTTCTTCGTAGTTCCTTGTAAGCAGCGCAAAGCATAGACATAACATACGCAGATGCACCGCTCTAGTGGGAGGCAGCAGTTGATGTCTATGGCGCAAAGCCCATAGTACATCCTACGCTACTTCCGTAGCAACTACAAGCGCTAAAATGCCAAAAAATAACGATAAGCGGCCGCATGTTTATATGTTTTTTTTCAGCGAAGTTGCGGGAAAGTTGCAGGCTTTTGGAAAAATTGCATTGCTGCACTAATTTCGTGGAGTTTGCTGGATACCGCGTTAATAGTTGCGATCGCAACACTGCAAAATCCTGGAGGGACTCAGTAATTTATTCATCTTCCATTTAAAAAGTTGTGTTCCAAATAAATCGGAAAAAATGATCTCATGGGGAAACGTGTCACGACAATAATAGTTTCTACTTTTGGTGTGTGCCAAGTTAGGGCTGAACGATTTTGGGAAAATATTCTAATTGCGATTTTTTTTTTTCCTCAATATTGCCATTGCAATTTAATATGCGATTATTTTTTCAAGGGCCTCTTGTCATGTATTCTTCAATGAACACAAGCAATAAATCAATCTGTTTCACAATAAACAATTTCAGATTTATTTAAACTTTAAATAAATATAAAATATACATTTTAAAGCACTGATTACCACAATAAAGCAAACAACTCTGTGGCTTTACCTCTTCAGTACAGTATACAGTACAGTATCTAACTAACTTCACGCTTCACGAAACTTCTTAAACACTCTCTGAACTTAACAGGACAGGACAAGAAAAAATAAGTAAATAAAAATAAACAAATACAAAATTGCAGCATTTGCGGTTAGAAAATCGCATTTTATGATATCGCGATAATATCGCAAATGCAATTAATCGTTCAGCCTTAGTGCCAACACAACTTCCACATTTTTTTCGTGCTGTGGACACGACTTTCAAACTCAATGTATTTCCATCGTATCGTTATCCACAACATTATGTGACCCGCAGCACAAACTAAACTTGCTGCATGTAAAATATGCTGAAATCGTGTTGCCAAGTCTATCTATTCTGAGATGAGTGTATTCGTGTATGAGCAGGTTTTTGTGACAACTGAACCACTGAGCAAACATCCACATTGTTAAGGTCACATAAGACTGAAGCAAATTTGAGACTTTCAGAATAAAATGGGTTTTTTAGTCAAGCTGGGAGAAATGGGAGAGTCAGGTGATATAAAACGTGTAGCCTATATATTCTAGGTCTTCGGCATGGTCTTGACATGTTTTACTTCACTTACATAACATTTTATGACCACCACATTCACACACCAGCAGCATGCTAGCAAGCTCATAGCTGGGAGCGAACTTTGGTTCAACATCTTGCTTAAGGACCAGTGCCATTGGAAGACAAATACTGGCAGATTCATTGCTGCTATACACACTCTCTTTGTGTCGGGTTTATGATGAAATGGTAACTTTTTTTTAGGCCAGGGTAACTCGCATCATCCATGCAGTTGAAATGCCGATAGCATGGATGTTATGTTAGTACATGTCCACATTTTGGTCAGGCAATAAATGTGGTTAAATGTGTGGCATTTAATTTTTGTGTGAAAGTCATGTCTTTATATTTCTCTATATAACTGTATAATTGTACACAGTTTAAAAGGCTTGTGATTCAAGGTTTAAGACATATTTTGTTTCTTATCAATTACGTTCTAACAAGTCTGTGAGTAAAGATAATACGTAATATACGTGCACTGGATGTGAGCTTAAGAAACCAAATAACATTTTAAAATGTGGTCATAGGAGTTACTTTGTGCCTATAAATAATATCTAAACCACACGTAAACAACTGGCGCGGCCCTCGGTCTAGTTTTGTGCACAAAATGACTCTGAAAACACCCAAAATGACAGAAATATACATAAAGGAATAGCAAAAATACAGTAAATGATTGAGGGAAAAAAAACATGCAAAATTACAAAAAAAAACCGAAAACAACAAAAAGGATAACAATAATACATTAAAATGACTCATAACACACACAAAAACGACAACAAAAATTCACAAACTACAGCAAAACACACAAAACAACATCAAAAACACACAAACCCGATCCTTGTCCTGTATTAATGTTCAAATGTTAGTCATTATTCTTAACACTGACTTGAATGTTGATAATGTGGCCCTCGGATTAGACAATCACATTTTTGTGGCCCCTTCAACTTCAAGTCAAGCAATCACATGACTTTCAGGTCTTTGAATATTGCAAAGCGCAGCATAGAGGAGAGAGAAAAGCTAACCTGGGGCAGAGTCTTGATTAAGCCTTAGTGATTGGCCTCATTCCCAACATAGAAAAAAAGAAATTCAACAAGAAAATTAATAGCTGCACAAGGACATGGTCAAAGAAACAGTTTCTCGGGACAGGTTCAAACCTTAGTCTGCCTTACTGGGGGACACAGACCACTAGGACCATCAAAATTCCACTTAGTTACAAAGAGGGCCCCAAAAAAAACCCAAGTACACATGCACTCACTTCATGCTCAAGTCCACTTGCTGACCTTCCTGTCCAGACAGACCCCCTCAACACACCCCAACACCCCCCCCCCCCTCCCCACATACGTTAAGCCCCCACTTGAACCCATCCCATCACCCACTTTTTCACGTTCCTGCCCAGACTCTGACAGACAAATAGGGCGAGGAGAGAGGCAGACATGGGGTAAGGGGGCCGTCTGACTGGATGTCTGCCCCCAGCACCCACACAATGCAGCAGGGCATCTGGCACTGGGGTGGTGTAGGATGGATGGAGAGGGGGTCTGTCAGGACAAAGCCTTTACATCCCCCCTTCTTGGAATATGATTATCGCTTAGTCTGAGACAGAAATACGTGAGAGGAAGTACAAGGTTAGGATTTGATGGTCAGCAGACGCTTGACAAAGTTGGAGGTAACTTTGTTGTAATGAGCGTGTGACTTAATTGTAAAGACTCGTAAAGAAAAGGGAGAATTAAAAAAAAAAGATACAGTATGTAACACAGTGTTTAAGCAGTTTTAGGGCTGTAGGAGTGTTTTAGTAAATGTGATAAAACACTTAAATAATACATCTTAATAATAATTTTCAAGTATTTCAGATGCAACATTAAACCCTGAATAATTGGGCTGATGGGACAGAAATCAGTGTCATCGTACCCACTGCTGTGGTCACACCCCCATCTCCTTCTAAGAGGCTGTCCACTCCGTTGTGTGCATACAAGTGTGTGTGTGTCAGTGTGCATACATAAAATAAATGAGCTGTACGTCCTCATTGTGAGGGTCCACAGGCCCAGTGTATATATTAGGAATGTGACTTGACCCTGGCAGGCTAAAGCAGGGTTTGTGCCTCGTACTGGGCGTGGGAAAAAGGGGAGACCTCTTTTCACAGCTGCTTCGGCCGTTGCATTCAACCAATGGAAGCCCCCACAGTACCCCCCGACCGACACCCCCCACCCCACCCCTTCCCCTTTTCTTCCCCACTCCCATTCACTCTGCAGCTTGCTGCTTTTCAGTGGACACCCCCTTCTGTTCGTCACCCTGCTGCACCCCACCCTTAGAGCCGTCACCGCCCTTTAATACAGCCACCATTCAGCTGGAGTGCACTGGGATGCAGGACTTCTCTGCTTTAAGGAGGTAAAGAAAAACAAACAAAGAAGTAATACCCTGTCAACAATAGGGACTAATTTGCTGATTTATTCTTGGCAAGCACTGAATGTACAGTTGAAAAGAAGGAGAAAAGAGAGAAAAGACACAAATTTTAGAATGTATTACATAAATTCATATTGCATACTGCTTTAAGGCTCAAAGTGAAATTTCCTTATGCAGCGTCAGTAAATCAATCGTAGAAATGCCTTTAATGTTTTATTTTGTTATTTATTTATTTATTTTCATTTATTTCAATAGTGTGGCAAGAACAAAACTAAAGCATAGGTTGCACAATAATAATCATATACACTGACACTTGAAATGGAGTGGGGAGAAGAAAAACTTATTAAACCCCACCCTGATCTAAAGAATTAATATTAAAAAAAAAAAATAGCTGCTTCCTATTAAATTTTCTTAACAAAAAAAAAAAAAAACACATATTATACAGATAATGGCAGAGGCAACAATGATTTTAAAATACCAACAACTCATTAAAAAGATCGACAATTAAAAAAAAAAAAAATGTGTGTGTTAGGTTATTAATTCTGAATATTGTATTGTGGACAGTAAATATAAAAAAAATTTTAAAAATTGAATTTGTGTTTATACCTATATTATATCACAACTAAACGAACAACGAGCACACTTCTCTCTTTTTTTTTTTTACTACTGCTTTCTCATTTTTTATAACCAGTCTGTGTCACATTCTGCCTTTCGTTTCTTCTGCAGTCCACGTTTTGAACACAGTTACACACACTGACTTTAATGACGTTAACGTACTCTACACACAGGAATACCAATATTGTCCCATTCACAGCTCCTTCCTGTCTCGTGTCTTCGTACACAGTGATGAATTTTCTATCAAGCTGTATAATGAAGAAGGTATAATTCATAATTCATATCCGGTTTTGAGGACAGCTCAGCAGTGCAGTTTGTTGTTATAACAGATTGGAGAAGCTGTGAGTGGGTGGGAGTTGTTTAACCTATTACCGTTAAACCTCACAATCATTCTGTGTGGATTTTCTTTTCTTTCTTAGATCTCTTAATCGTGCCGATTTGACCTGTAACAGATTAATCGATTAATCCGTCGTGCTATAATATGTAACGAATTTATGAACTTTGTGCTGCATGAAAATTCTGTGGCTCTGTGCTGTGCTTTCTTAATGCCATTAATGATAACAAAATAACACACTGGGAGAAGTCACTATAGTTCATTGTTTACAGCTACATTTTGCCTCTTTTTTATTATTCATTTTTACTGTTTGAGATTTAAGTAACTTTATTTTTGAATATGTATTTCACAATTACTGTCGTTATGTTGACAGTGTTACTAATTAAAATTACTTATTTTTTAAATTTAGTATTGTTCTGCTTATTTGTCTTCAGTCATATTTTGGGTATTGTAATAATTTGTGTTATTTCATGTACATTATATATCCTGTGTATGTATATCACTGTTACTCAATTATCAGATAAATTGGTTATCGACAGATACATCAGATATCTGCGATTTAAAAAACCCACTATAGGTATCAGTTCTATTTGTTCTTACTTTACTCTTTCTGAAATTTGTGCTAATCTGACAATATAGCTGTGTGACAGGCAGGTGCTCAAAGCACAATGATATAAAAAAAAAAAAATACATTGCATAGTGATGTACACTTAACATGTAATATGCAGAATAACTGCAATCATGCTTTCTGGATATCCTGCTGATATTCCAGACGTGTAGAGGAAATGTTAAGGCAGAAATGAGGAGGAATGGGGGGGCTCTAGCCCAGAGTCCATCTCCCCTGGCCAACATGCCATGACGGTGCGGGCCAGCAGCCTGAATTGGTTTCTCTGGGTGGTGAGGGCAAGATGAGCCCGAGTGGGGATGGATGAGAGGGTGGAGTTATTATTTTTATTTTTATTTTTTTTTCCATAGTTTACACCATAGCTACAGGAAACAGCTAATAGTTCCTTACATACTGGGTAAAAGCACATTGTTTCCATATCCATGTGGTCAATCACGTTATGCAGCCATTGTTCCTGTATATATAATCCTATCCCTCCCTACACCCTCCCATATGGCCCCACAGAATGTGGACAAGGCTTAAGACCACTAAGAAGAAAGATACCACGCTACTTCATATATACTGAATCGTCCTAAGGGCTACCATTTCTTACTGTAAATACCAAATGTTCATGGTTTCACTTTAATTCGAGGGAAAGATAATAAGGAATGCTAGCAGTAACTTAAAAAGGTAGGAAATGTTTAAGTTTCAACATGAAACACTCCTATTTATGCAATTGTTTCATTTTTATTACCATTTCATAGAATATCCTCATGTTCCCATTTTACTGGCTACTAACAAACAACTTTTAACCAATTGTGAAACATGTAACATTTGTTAAAAGTAACATTTTGTCATATTTTATGAAAATCCACCTTGTGTTTTAAAAAAAATATATACATCTTATATATAACATACCACAACCCATAAACCAGATCTGCAACACTTAAAAACATGTCACAATGTTTCCGTGAAAATAAACATTTAAAGATGGTCATCTAATACTAAAACTAAAACTAATACATGTATTTATCTTTGTGAGTTTCAATCCTGGAAAGTAAATCACTGGGTCAATGACTGGGTCTCCTCAGGGCCCCTCGCGTGGTCGATGAGGACTACCTGGGGCCCACGCGCACCGTGTTGGTGTCCCCTGAGCTAAGAAAATCACCTAAATTACTTTAACAGATAGACACGTGGAGTTAATTTAGTTAAATAAACTGAAATTTAGAAATAGTGCATATCTCTATATGACTTTGCCATTATTGCTCATTTTTTTTAAGAATCAAATATATTATGGTGACTAGAGTCCTGCTTCGTGATTGACTGTGCTGTAAAAAGTATTGTGTTTACGTGTGTGTGTGTGTGTGTGTGTGTGTGTGTGTGTGTGTGTGTGTGTGTGTGTGTGTGTGTGTGTGTGTGTGTGTGTGTGTGTGTGTGTGTGTGTGTTACCATAAACATGGGATTGCTCAGCTGTGGTGGCACCTCATTCACTCCACTATTCCCGTCGGCGCGACTGTAACAGTTGCACATGCTGCACTCAGGTTTACTACAGCCTGGATACAGAGAGCATGAGAGCTCTTAATTGCAGTTATGAATACAGAGTGGATGTGAGGGGTGACACTGGTGGATTGATGTGTCGGATTTAGCCCTCAGCTATGCCTCCGCTTCTGAAGCGCGAGTCCAACAGAAGCGTGTTCACATCGATTTATCCAGTTTGTGGCTATGATATTGACTAAGTGGACGGCCGCGCTCATCGAGTTGAAGCAAAGTGAAGGAGGTTTAAGAGCTGGTTGAACGCTATGGAGGAGGATAGCCACAGGCTGTGAAATCTCCTCTGATCTTCTCTTGTCTCCTCTCCTCTGGGTATATGCTGATATAACTAGGCCAATGTCACACAACGCTCATCTAACCATGGAGGGAAATATTTCAAAAAAACACTCCTTCAGTCTCTCCCTCATGACAGCTCTCCATCTCACCGGATGGATCTCTCCCCCATCACTACGGCGACTTTGTTCTCCACAGGAGGTTGAACATGCAAGAGCCGACCTGTTTGAGATACTGAAGCATAATCTACACCAGTGGTTCCCAAACTTTTCCCAGTCCTGCACCCCTTAACCTGAAGCCATGTACCCCCACTCCCTGCACACGTAAACATAATAACGTAACGTTATATACAATGTAGCCCGAGAGTGAAATGTGTCTCTGATGTTTACCTATCCTGTTGAGGAATAATATATAATAATATTAATAATAATCTGTAAGGACACGACCACACATCTTATTCAGAATGATCACTTTAGTTTCATTGTTTTAATTAATTAGCCTACTGGCATTTTCAGTGAGAAACCAATCTCTTTGTTTTAGATAAACATTTGTTGATTGAAAATATAGCAGTAATAGACCATATTCATCACCCTAAAACTGTGAAATACAACTCGCTACAACTTTAAAGAGAAGGGGTGATGTTGAGAGGATGCACAGAACTCTGCAATGTTTGGCTGAAAATCATATTTTCACTTTTTTTTTGACGAGATTGTTTCTGTCTGAGGCGACATGAGGGTTGTGCATCTGTTATTTGTGGCAATGCATGGAGGCTCCTGACTGCTGATTGATTTACAGTATATTCTATTTTGCAACGATGCCACACTGTTTTTCACTTCTATTCCCGTGCTCCCTATGACAAATATGCGTACCCCACTTTGGGAACCTAGGATCTACAGTCATGTGGCTCAACAATGAGGAAGAAGAAGAGAGGAAAGTGAGTCACGTGCGTTCTCTTCTAGTTGAAGCCTTTCGTTAAGGCTTTGCATTAATCGAAATTCGATTACAATTTTGGTTATTACACTCAAAGTTTACAAAAATAACATAATCAAGAAAAAAATTATTATTAAGAATATATATATATATATATATATATATATATATATATATATATATATATATATATATACAGTATATATTCTTTTTTTTTTTTTTTTAGTTCACATAAGTTTTATTTGCTAAATAAAACAAACTTCTACGATTTCAAACACCTAAAAAGAATAAAGCTTGGCACATGAGAAAAAAACGATTATTAATACTAACTTTGAGTTGTTTAATGCACGCGCATGCTCGCTCCTCTGCCCCGCACCTCTCAAAGCCAAAGCTAAAGCTAAAGCTAGCCTACAGGCCAACATGAGGAAAGTTGTTGCTAGCGGTCATGAAACATGGCAGGAGAAACGCAGCAAAAACACTTGGTAAACCTCAAGGCAAGTCAAATTCTCTAATATAGGAACACTTGGGGTTTGATGACGAAGACCTAGAGCGAAGACACATCACCTGCAAGAAGTGTTTGGTTTTGTGCAAAAGTGAACATACTTGATTCTAGTGTTTGAAGAAGTTTATGCATGTTTAAAGAATATATTTTACATTGTTTTGTACCAAAAAATAAACACTTTTTTGGTTGACAAATAACCTTTCGAATAATCGTGATTTCAATTATGACTAAAATAATCGTATTTTTTCTATAATCCAGCAGCCCTACCGTCTGTAATATTTAACGCTACGGGTTGGACCCATCAGCTGTCAAGGTTTGCCAGTTTGACCGTAGAGACACAGGTGACCGTCGCTCAAACGTCTGTGTCCACAAGCCTCTACTTTATATCACAACATGAAATGAAGCAATAAAAACAGCAGGTGTGTCGGATTCCGGCAATAAAATGTTTGTCCTCTCAATAGTTACACAATAAACGGAGAGAGCAGCTCAACAATGCGAGAACAACGCTACAAGGGAAGACGAGTGGTAAGATAAAGTGTGAAATGTTACAAGAAAGGAGTAAAAAAAAAAAAAAAAGGTCCAATTTCTTAACAAGACCTAAAACAATGGACTGTAAACTGTAAAGTCTAAATCTTGTCACGTTAGAAAATACTGCACCACTGATTAATGGGGTATTTCTTTCTCTAGAGAACAAGAAAAGCTCAAGAGCAGCTGAATACAGACATGAGTCTGAGTGTATAGAAGGAAATACAGGGTATAGCACGGGGGCCAAATCTGGCCCTTTAGAGCATCCAATTCGATCCGCAGGAGAAAGTGAAAATAATACATGAATCATTGTGAGAATTACCAAATAATTCACTTGCAAATTGTTATTGAAATAAAAAAAAAAAACATTTAATCAAAATCCTGCAATTTTTCTCAAATTATTCCCCAAAATCTCCCCAAATTAAAAACAAATTGGTCAAAAAATAAATACAGGTATCTGTCACTTATTGCTTTGATACTGTTGATGCCTTCCATACTGTATGTCTAATTCATAACTGGAAGTGCAAACTTCAGCACAGTAATGTGGAAAATGTTCATTTTCCCACCTTGTGACTGAACTGGTCCGTATTTGGCCCTTGAACCAAAATGAGTTTGACACCCCTGGGGTAGAGGGTAAAAGGGAGTGACAAAGCCACCAATGCATATATTCAAAAATACATAATGAAGTATCTTTAAAGGATTTAAATCTTCTAAACAGAGGGATTCAAATATATAATTTAGAAGGAACCTCCCTTTTCTCAACCACCATTAAAAGTAAACAAATTAGATAACAAATCAAAGTGGATCAAAGTGTTCACATGAAAAGACTAAATCAGGACTTATTGTTGTGATCCACACTCACTATCATCACAGGATCCAGTGTAAGTATCACTATATACAGTAGCAACAAACAAGTTCAAGTTCAAGTGTGCAGGCCAAAGCTGCTGATTAGCAGCGTGTGCATATTTCACCTGGGACTGCGGAGAGACAGGGCCTCGCTCTGACCCCGCTGCTGACCTTTGATCCTCGGGGCAGGAGGTGGAGACTCTCATCTGTGGCCTGTTTTTCTGCAGCTCCATCCCGAGGTGTTGTGTGCATGTGTCTCTGCATGGCTGCACGGATTCCTGCCAAACAACACACACAGCCAGGTGAGAAAGGGCTTTTTTTTCATTTGTTTAATGTGTGTGCACGTGTTTCAACGCCAACGCCTTCCATTCCTAAATTATCCTAAAGAAAACCACTGAACGATAATTAGTGGGAAATGATATCCACCAGTACCGTATGACTTCTAATTCCTCTGCGGTGGCGCGCACACACACACACACAACACATACACACTTCACAAGCGATTACACAAAAATATCCAAAGATTTACATCCACGACAACTGACAACCTTGGCAGGTTTAATGTCTGCATGTCAGATATTTTCTGTATTTTTTTTCCCTTTTTTCCTTGCATGGGTCAGAGGCTGTTGCTAGGCTACCAAGCCCAGAATTCATAACTTCAGAGAAAAGGTTTATGTAGGCCATTGCAATTCAAGGTAAAGCGATAACAGAAAAGTGATAAACCAAAGCAAAGTATGGAAACAAAGTGTGTATACTGTGGATGGTCTTCATTTTTATACAGATGAGAATACTGGAAAATAATAATAATAATAATAATAATAATAATAATAATAATAATAATAATAATAATAATAATAATAATAATAACAATGGACATTTAATATGAGTTTTTTTGTCTATATATGCAGATTTTGTCCAACACTAAATTTCTGTTTGACCGTTATTTATCAGTACCGATATATACATAGACCCTTCCCCACCAACCTGATTTTAGGCCACATAATAAATATATATCTCCATGGAAATAACAAGTTAAGGCTACTTTTAATGTGTAAAAAAAAAAAAAAAAGAAAATGTATTCAACTTTAGTTATGAAAAAGTGCAATATTCTTTTTTAGATTATTGGCAAATATAATAAATGATAATAATATAGAGGATTAGGTAATTGCAGCATGGCCGAGAGCTTAAAAATGAGTGTGTTGAATGCAAGGTAAAGCAGAGGATTTCTGTTTCTTCTTTTTTTTTTTTTTTTTTTTTTTTTACAAACCCTGCCGCTTATGCCACATCTAACATTAAAAGAATAAAATATAATCAGCACAGCAGAAATAAAGTGGAAGAGATGAGGCAGCAGACGTCGTACATTTTGGAGAAAAGAGTCTCCCCTTTTTTATTATCTTCATAACTTATTTCTTTTATCGTTTTGTTACACTTTCAGGTCTAACAACCACTTTCTGTCTCAATGCTCGTGAAATAGGCCCCAGACTAGTGGAACAATAGAAAGAGAATCAGATGGTAAAACTAATGGAAAAATCACTGAGACAATAGCAATCTGAATGCAGCCTTATGGCAGGTGCTCGTAAGCTAGACCTTGACTAGACTGGGCTCCATCTGGTGTGGAGGGCCTCCTGATGCTGTTGAGGGCCCAGACAGACACATATTAATGTGGGCAAAAGCCACGTCTAGCCTGCCTCTCACTCACTCAGCAGCAGACTGCATTTCAATCTCAAAGGGCCCTCCCCCATATTCTCTATTTATCACCCCACAGCAGTGCATTATTATTTTTCCTTCCAGCAACTATGGGAATTATTTGGGAATAGCCCAGACATAGCAGATAGATCTACTGTTTTAAGATTACTATGGCTTCATGGAGTAATTACATAATTTAAAAAAAAAAACAAATGTCCTGAAATCATAGGAAAATTCATGAAAAGCATTTAACAAAAACATGTCATTATCATGATTATCGTCACTAAGGTTAATAATAAATAAATAATAAAAGGAAATCATAATAGCGCCCTGCACGGGTGTCAAACTCATTTTAGTTTAGGGGCCGAATACAGACCAGTTTGATCTCAAAAAGCGATTTCAACATTAATGTCCCCGAGTTTGCACTTCCAGATATAAATTACAAATAAAGTATATGAGAGACCGACAATATCAAAGCATTAAGTGATCTTAAACTTAAACTTACTTATATGTCCTTGATACTATGAACAATTGTTGTTTAATCTAGTAAAATAATTTAAGGAAATTTTCAAGATTTTGACAAAAAATAGTTTTTTTGCATTAATCTGAGATTAAGAAATGACTACCAATATGTGATAAAAACGTCAGAAATTTGCAAATTTGTATCCACGCGTATTTGGAGCAACTGAGATATCTGCATGTTAATTATTTTGTCATTTACACAATGATACATGTTTTTTCTACAATTTTTACTTTCTCCTGCGGGCCGAATTAGATGCTCTAAAGGGTTAGGGTTAGCGGTTTTACAAAGTATAGGACATCAAATTGCGTCATAAACCCCCAACACAGTGCAGTCGATAAAACATAGCCATTAAAATGAATAAAACCCCTAAACAATAGAATTAGCTACACATTACACAAGCACACAGTGCCATGTTTATGTCCTCGCTGCACAAAAAGACAGATATGTTAGAGCTCGGGACACCCACAACATAAACATGCACACAGCAACTGAGCACAGTGCAGAGAGAGACACCGCAGCGGTGACACATTTAACGATAGCACTGAATGCATAGTTTAAAATTCAACAGGCTGCACTAAGGTGTAACACCTCTCACTCAGACAGATCAGCTCCACTCCAGCTGGGATTGGGTGAAAAATGTAAGGGATGATGTGTATTATAGAACAGGCCTGGG
Source organism: Gouania willdenowi (assembly GCF_900634775.1). Classification (NCBI taxonomy): domain Eukaryota; kingdom Metazoa; phylum Chordata; class Actinopteri; order Blenniiformes; family Gobiesocidae; genus Gouania; species Gouania willdenowi. Next base: position 26,761,922 of record NC_041047.1, on the reverse strand, counting down.
ACATCACAGGGATCCATGGATGACCCTCTGACCTGCAGAATATTTATTCTAAAACCTTATTCTTATTTTTACCTGTGCATATTGACAAACCATGCACAGATGTGTGAGTAATGGATTACAAGCACTCACGTTACTGTATTTGAGTTGCTTTTATGGGTACTTGTACTATTTTGAGTACGAAATCAGAAATTTCACGTGTACTTAAGTATGTTTTTAAAAAAGTTAAGTAATTCATTACATTTCTACACCAAATCATTAGAGAGTAAATTCTAATTTGAAATGAAATGACCAGACAACAATCAAACGCATCACATCATAGTCGTCCAATCAGATTGAACGTAATCTGATTGGATGTTTGAATGGAGGTTAATTTCTCAATATTAAAGTTCATAAATGTAGCTACATACTTAGAGCCTGAGAATTTGTTTTTAATTTTGAATTGAAGTCATTGGTGTTATTTTTATTTATTTATTTATTTATTAAAGAATTGTACATTTTGACAAAAAAAAATAAACATTTTATGTCTTTGTTGAGACGTTTACTGTATGCAAGGGAACTGTGGCAAGATTTATTATCAAAAAATAAACATGGGAGGTGAAAGTACTATAGTAACTTCTACTTTGAGTACTATTTAATTGAGCTACTTTATACTTGTACTTGAGTATTTTATGTATACTGTATGACCTATTTGTACTTGCACTTGAGTACAATTTTATTCATGTAACAGTACTTCTACTTGAGTAGAATTAATCATCACTCTTTACCCCATCAGAAAGGCTTTTTGTGTATATCCAAAAGCTACTATTACATTTCTGACTTGAGCCTTACAGTTGGTAATACACACATCACTCAGGCTAAACCTATTGATGTGAAGTCATTCCTACTGGAGGAACATTAGGAAGTACATCACACTGTTGTCCTAATTTTCATCCATAATTTGTGACGCATAAATTGAAGCGAAACACTCCCCCTGCTTTTCATTCTCCTCATGAAGTATGACAGGAATGCAGCATTAATGATGGACAGGACAAGCTTTGCAGAGAGCTGAGGGACAGTCAGCTGGAAACACACAATGTATGGTATGGTAGAGCTATTCTGCAAACAGCTAACACAGCTGCTTTTGGTGCATTACTTTGAATTTGCACAAACCACCACCACATGTTAAGGCTATACACGCCGAGGCTGGGAACACGTGACCTCGCCTAAGCATCCAATGAAAAGCCTTGTCAGGGATACAGCTCGTGTTCACCAGCATCCAGTAACTTGAATGGAAAAGGAAAGGCGAATACAGTGACAGTTTAAGGCTCTACTTAGTCCCTAAAGGTCATGGATGTTGTATTAAAGGAAGCACCACATGCATTATTACTATTATAACTATTATTATTATTACGACCCCCTCACTACCATCACTATGAATGGAGCCAGTCTCGGGCTGACTGTCATTGAACGCATCCCTCCATAGAGCAAACCTCTGGCTGTGTGTCCGCCTCGGTGTCTATGGATGTGTCTCTGCTCCCGGTGTTCTCGTGAAAGGCTGCATCCATCCATCATCCATCCATCCATCCATCCATCCATTGGCTCCAGTAGCCCGCCCCCTTCCTCCTCCGCTGGTTGCCGCCACCACCACCACCACCATCATCATCCTCCTGGTCGTCGTCGGTCCCGGTGGTTTCAGCAGCTCCTCCACCATGAAGACCAGCAGGTTTAGTTTCTACATTCGGTTCTCTAGCTTTATGATATTGCATAAACTCATACAGCTAGATAACCAAAGAGAAAAACTAACCCACGTTTCTTAAAGGGACCGTCGCCGGAGCTGCGTGTGTTGTGGTCACATGGAGCCATTGCACTTGTGCTGCGTGCGCGCGCGTCTCTCTCTCTCTCTCTCTCTCTCTCTCTCTCTCTCTCTCTCTCTCTCTCTCTCTCTCTCTCTCTCTCTCTCTCTCTCTCTCTCATGCTCCCAATAGTATATACCATATAAAAAACGTGCACGCACGGAATTAGGAATACCACAGTTCAACATTCTGACATGTTTGGCCAACCCTCTGTTACATGTCAATGCCATCCATCACCTTTCCTTCTTCCTCATGCAGTAACACAGATGACCCCCAACTCAACTAAATCACCCCACCTCTTTGTTTTCAATGTTAATTGTTGCATATTTCCTCAGCAGTTTCATTTTTTTTTTTCATAATGCCCATCATGCAACACTAGAATCCATAACCTATACTTTCAGTGATTTCATATGCAAACAATTTGAAATGAAGACAACCACAGCCTATATAAAGACTAGAGCAGGAGGGTCAAACTCATTTTAGTTCAGGGGCCAAATACGGAGCGGTTTGATCTCATGTGGGCCACAGATAGATTTTATGCGAGAAAACAAGCAATTTGTACAAATTGTGCCCTAGTTTGCACTTATGCGTCTACATAAAATACTGAATGTAATAAATCGACAATATATAAGCAACATGTGACAGATCAGTGACCACAGGATCTCCACTTTCAAGATTCTGTGACCAATTTCTATTTTGATTAAGGGAAATGTTATAGTAATAATTTGAGGGAAATTGAATAATTTTGAAAGAATGTTTAACACAGTTTAACAAAAAAAAAAAAAAAAATGATTGCAATCATACAATATATAACAATTTTCTCTGTCATTTTTACTTTCTCCTGATGGCCGAATTGGATGCTCCAAAAGGCCGGATTTGGCCCCCGGGCCATGAGTTTGACATATGTGGACTAGAGCAACAGCAAGATCAAAGAAACAGGATCGCCCCAAACAAATGGTTTTACACTAATTATTGCATTTTGAATATATATAAAAAACAGGTTTTTGACTATGTGAATGTGTTTTGACTCAAATGTGTTTCATAGACTATCCTCTCAATTCAGTTTCCCTATATTAAAACAATAATTTGATAAACTATAGTTTTATAAAACGAGGGGATGTTTGTGGGGAAAGCATGCAACCTAGAAAAAAAAACCCACTCTATTTAGGTTCAGTATTGATTTTCATGTGAATAACCTTATAATCACCGTGCTGATGAAGGTAATTCATCATTAGTCTCAGCACCGGATGTGGGCTGCCCTGCTCGACCCGTGAACGCTGTGTTTTCGACCACGTGTTTTCGAACAGGAAGGACAAAGCACACGCGCACGATGCCAGTGCATGCGCGTGCATCTGTGCCAGTCATTTGACTGAGGAAATTGCAGTTTTGTTAAAGATGAAGCTTGTAAATTCACCTAAAGCTTCATTCCAGGAGGCCCGGGGAGGGTCAGAGACACACACACACACACACACACACACACACATATATATATATAATTCCCGCGTGAAAAACACGCTACGTTTCTCAATCTTGGTGTTAATCATACAGAATCCATGGTAATCAACATAATCTGTAATCTGAGACCAAATCCTCATCGCTCGACTCCTCCATTCATTCACTACCCGCGCTTCAAAGCCCATGCAGCAGTAAATACGCTGTCCATGGTAGCCTGGGTCTTGTGGGACTGATCTTAAATGACAAAAACTGCTTTGTGAAAAATCCAGAGCATAGATGACTGAAATACATACAAGACACAACTGCATCAGCTATTTCCATTATCTGTTCAGATGTCATTTGGATGAAATGACACCAATCACTCATCTATAAATCAGCAGAGAACAGGCTGAGGAACCCCCGTGCTTTAAAGCGCAGGTCACATCGTTCAGATGAACTTTACAGTGTGTAATATATACAAACACAAAGCCCTAACTGGGTTTTAATATGCAAAGTAATGCCCAGAGCTCTAATTAACCAGTTAAGCAAACGGAAGGAGAGTTTGTATAAAGCCTGTGCTCATGCCTGAGGGCATCTCATTACCACCAAACCACATGCACGTCACAAGTGCAACATGTTCAAACGTATGTGCGTTTTACACATTCATGTGTGTGTGTGTGTGTGTGTGTGTGTGTGTGTGTGTGTGTGTGCGCGCGCGCGTGTGTGTGTGTGTGGGTGTGTGTGTGTGTGTGTGTGTGTGTGTGTTGCGTGTGTGTGTATTGTGTGTGGGTGGTGTGTGTGTGTGTTGTGTGTGTGTGGGATGTGTAGTTTTATTTAAAATCTAAAAACGTAGTTTTTGAAAAAGGTTAAATTTGCTTTTAGCAAAATACTAAATACTCATGATAAATACGTTTTAAAAATTCCTTTTACTATTTCAGAAAATCACCCACATTTCTTTAAGCGATAGACAGGTAAAGTTAATTTCGTTAAATACACTTTTATTTTGAAATCATGTGTAAATCTCTATCTATCTCAAAGAATCTAATATATTATGGTGACTATAGTTCTACTGTGGTGTGTGTGTGTGTGTGTGTGTGTGTGTGTGTCTGTGTGTGTGTGTGTGTGTGTGTGTGTGTGTGTGTGTGTGTGTGTGTGTGTGTGTGTGTGTGTGTGCGTGCGTGTGTGTGTGCGTGTGTGTGTGTTAAATTAACCTGCCTTGCATGTTTTCAGCTCACGTCAATTCTCTGACACGCCCCCCGAATACGTCACTTCCTGTCTCATAAGTACAGAATCGAGGCACCTGAGTGTCTTCATCTTACTCCCTTTATTTTCAATATTCCCCAGACAAACTTCTTTATCCCAGCGGAATACTTTTTAATCACCTTTTCAGGTTTTTTCCATAACATAATATTTAAAGTATCTTGAAATATTTGTTAAAAAGCAAACATGTTGCTTTGTTTGTTTAAATTTTGATACATCATCAAAAACATTCAGTGGTTTGTGTTTTCGTTTTTTTCTGTTGTGAGGAAATTTAAAAAAACACACACAGACACACGACAGTGTTAAACATTACGATTTGTTTCAGTTTAAGAAAATACACTTAAATTGCTAAAATGTATTTATCTGGTATTTAAATTCCGATTTATTTTTACTTTAACGAGATTGTTTCTCGTCCAGTCTCTGTCCTTGGTGCTGAAATGAATGAATATGATTTCCACCTTTATTTTATTTCATTTTATTTTTTAACTTCAGCTGGCATATTCAGTTTTCTGGCATAAATAATTCTTACGAATGTATAAATCAAATATCAATTCTATAAAGTATTCAAATTGAAAATCTAGTTGAGTTAATGAGCTAAAATGTGTGAAATGGAAACTCACGACATGGCATTTTCAAACAGTTTAAAGCAATGAAATTATTATTATAATTTTTTTTTTTTTTTAAAAAACGAAATTAAATGACAGAATGAATTAGTTCGTATTTTTAGTAAAACAGAAGAGATGCTGTTATTTATGTGCATAGCTTTTTTTTTTTTTTTTTTAAATAAACAACTCAGATCCCTTTCTGTTTATCTTTAAAATATGTTATTTTTATTTCTATATATCCGTATCTATCTTTGATTGTTAGATAAATTTGATTAAAACAACTAAAGTTAATAATAAACCGGTATTTTTGGGCAATTTGAGCAATAAATTTGATTTACCTAAATTACTGAAACATGTTGTAGAGGCAAAAGTGTTAAAGTAAAATGTTTATTTTACCTAATAATGTGTCCAAAAAAAATGTTTTGTTTTGTTTTCTGTTGAAAACAATGTCTACACCTGTTGCACAAAAAGCAAAGAAAATGTATATTTAAAAAAGAAGAAAGAAAACAATTGAAAAAAGACAACTGGAAATGTTAAGCTTAATAACAAATGCATGCAAACGCAATAGATTTTAAAAGTTAAGAATAAAATATATTTACTTGTAATGGAAATGTCTTTCTTTCTTTTCTTTTTTCTTTCTTCCTTTTTCAAGTGCGTAAAATCCCAAAAGTAGCCCATAATTGTCTATTTCTCAGTCCTCTGAAGCTGTTTTCGTGAATAAACTTTAATATAAACCCCTTTGTAGCTCCTATAATTAGGGTGTGTGCCTCTATTTCTGTCAGTTACTCTGGCCTGATTAATTTCACACTGTTGCTCCGGAGAACATTTTCCCACATACCGAGAAAAGAAAGAAGAATTAAAAAAAAAAAAAAAAAAAAATCTCCCAAAGAAAGAAAAAAAAAAAAGTCAACATCAAGTTCAACAACGTGCTGCTGCTCATTAGCATCACAATGATGTCTGGGAGCACACCAGCCTTCAGAACAAGAGGCTCTGGCGTCAAGTCCCCCCACCTCCCCGCATTAGGGGACATTTTCCCAGGCTCTGCTAACAATCACACAACTGTTTGCTTTCTAAACCAAGGCTCGGGGGCCACTCAGGCCCATCAGCGCTCAATGCGGGGAGGGAGCGGCCGGCTGCCACTCAGGGGCCCAACAATTACTGCTTCTTCTTATTATTAATTATTATTATTATTATTATTATTATTATTATTATTATTATTATTATTATTATTATTATTATTATTATCATCAATAATAATAATGATTATTGTTATAATTAGGGATATGCAGATATTGTACAAAACTAAATTTCTGTTTGTCCGTTATTTACCGATACTGATATATAGCCTACATAGACCTCCTCCCCACCAACCTGATTTTAGGCCACAGAAGAAACTATAATATCCCATAAAAATAATTATAAATCATACTTACATACCACAAACTTTGAGTAAATCCTGCATAACAGGTTCGGCTCCATAGGATTCTTTTTTTCTTCTTGTTTTACGTCTTTTCTCAAACCATAGTCCAATGATCATTTCAACCGATTTCATCCATTAAAAAAACAAAAAAGAGGAGGAGAGAGAAAAGAAGGGAATAAATGTGCTTCATCAATAATCGGTTCAGGTCAGGGTCTTCCTGCAGCCGTAGATGACGGTGCGTAGTGCGCGGAGCTGCCGGGTCTCCGCTCCTCCAGTCCTCCCAGCAAACACACACACACTATACGCGCGCGCACACACCCTCAGTGCACACCCGCTATCGTGTGCACCGCGTGCATAGAATGGCAAACATCTCCCGTTAAGCACAGTGGACCCCATTGTCCTGCACGAGCCTGAATGACGTCTCTCTTTCTCTGTGGTGTGTTGGGTGGACGCTGTGCTGTGCGCCTGCCTGCCTGCCTGCACGAGCAGCCGCTGCGTGCGTGCGTGCGTGCTGCTGCTGATGCTGGGAAAGCGCAAAAAAAAAAAAAAAAAAGGCGAAGGGGGTGGAGTGCATGAGGCAGCATCACGAGCCAGTGAGGACGCAGCAGAACCCAAACTTGGGGGTGTCACATGGAAAAGTGTGGTGGCACCACCCTGCTTTTACACGGGCATGGGTCACCCCTCTCACCTCTGCATGTCTCCCCCACGGTCCACTGCAGGAAAAACACACACCTTTGCATCCCGCTGCTGAGACACGTGTGCGTTTGTGTGAGAAGACATCCTGCGGTTAAACCATGCAGCCAAGATCGGAGGATGCGGGTCCAAATCTCTCCAGTGCTGCCCACGGATGCGGTAAAACATGAGAACCACAGCACGATGCCGGTGCTGTCGGAGTGTGAGAGTGTAAGTGCTGATGCCGCAGCATCACGGTCAGATGACGCTCCCCCCCCCCCCCCCCCCCCCCCCCCCCCCCCCCCCCCCCCCCCCCCCCCCCAGACCTCAATTTCACGTCACTTTACGTGAGCGACGTCACCCTACCCTGTACGTTATTACGCAGCGCGCTCGTTGTGTCAAATGCACACACGATGTACACATGAATGCATGAGTCAAAGTCATGCTCAGCCCAAATAAATGTGCATACTTAAAATGGATCGGATACTATATATAGTGAGAGAGTATGATGTGATTTACAACCATAGCGTGATGACGTCAGACGCAGGAATTATATGAAGAATGACCAACACGTATTAGACCTCTCACAATGCAATGGCCTTTTAGGTGATATTGCACCAATATTTAAATGTTTGTGAATGTTTGCGCGGTGTATATATTTATGTTATCTACAGTATTTATGTTATGCCATGTCATTAACAATGGGCTACAAATGTAAAAATGTATGTACACATATACTACTAGGTGATAAAGTTGGTATTACATTCCTCAAACATTACTACAAACATTAGAGTAAATTCATTTAAAAATCAAGCAGAGCAGCACATTTATTATAAACTCTGAAGCAATTTCACGCAAAAGATCATTAACAGGTCACAGTTTTAATTACATAATAAACTAAAACTGGGGCAATACTATACAATTTGTGTTTTTGCAACAACAACAAAATATGAATAAAATTAAAAAAAAATCATAAAATGTTCTGTTTATAACACAGTTTTGATTTGTTCAGTCCATTCTGTCAAATGTACAGGCTTAACCAAACCTGGCCAACTAAAGAGATCAGAATAGGTATATTGGATTAGTTAATTAAGTAAAATAATTATTGAATTAATATAAGTCACACAGTAAACGGAAAAGCAATATATTGTTGGCTTTTTAAATTCCTGTTAATGCAATTAATTTTAAGAATGCTGTTTTTTTTTTTTTCTAAATGGCCAATTTTCTAAATATAACTCATTTTCATCCCCACAGGAAACATTTGGACCTCTCTACTGTAAAACTTAATAGATTATTTTCCTGATTTATTTATTTTTTTAAATAAAAAAGTTTGACCATTCAGATTTCATTGATAAAAGTTGAGTTTTACTTTAATCCTTGGATTCTTCAAGTTGTAATTTATCCTTTTGATTTGAACTTCATCATTACCAAACACAGTGAGGGCCCAGGTATATCCTGTATATCCTATAGGCCTTGGCCAGGATCACATGGACTTTCTCTGCTTTTGTGAACTCAACAGCGACATCCATCGATGCTCCAGCTGCAACTGCAGCATCGGCCTCCATGTGCATCGTGTCCGGCCTCATGGCAGCTTCAATCATTCCGTGTTTTACCTCCACACCGCAGTGCAATGAATGCACCGATTATATACATTTATTACAGGAGTTTTGCCTTTTTACACGTCAGTGAACTGGGGTTACTGGTTAAACTCTATGGCTGAGAATACTGGCTTTAAATGAAGCTGAAAAATGTCTACGCAACAATTAATGCCGTTATATTATTACAGCAGTTTGAAAGATTACGCTCAATGTAGACCATATAAAATATTATAAAATATAATTTCGATTGTTTTATATTGTAATATTTATTAAGAGGTAAGAAAACACGATGACAAATTTAATATTTTGCTTTTTTTCCCCCCCAGCCACAAGCAAACAATTGTGATCAGTTCCAAGAAATCAGTGATTTATATCAGCTTAAACAAAAAAGATTTGTAAATACAATTTGTAACCGTTACTTATTACACAAAAGAGCAATATTATACACCGTTAGGGAAATTTAGTTTTGTGAGAATTTGAAATGCTTTTACAGATTAAATTAATTTTAAAATGATTGTGTTGAACAAATGCAAGTTGTATTATTCTCATCATATCAACAATACTTTACAACAAGTTAATGCAAAACGTTTTTATTGAGAAATAATTATTTTTCCCAAGCTAAGAAATGACCCACAATTGCTTATTATTATTATTATTATTATTATTATTATTATTATTATTATTATTATTATTATTATTTCTAAAAGGTGTTTTTTCTTATTATTTAATTATGCTAAGGAATTTAATGGAGGAAATTATGTTGATCTTCGAGAGAACTTTGTTATGCCCGTCAGTTGAATTTTTATTTGAACATTTAAAAAAAAAAAAACTGTCGATGTAATACACGACATATCAGTTCAGTTTATATAATATAATAAATAAATAAAACGTTAAAAACAAAACAAACAAAATGGAAAGAAAAAAATAATTGCTGAACTTCAACAACTGGGCAAATATTAACTTACAGCTTTTCATTTAATTCAATTTGTATTGAACACAGCCTTTGAATGTATAATTATATTTTTAATTTAATTATGCCTTCCTGTCATAATGGTACGAATGTACCTTCATGAGAACGTAATGATTGATCACGTGTTTATAAGAATTTTTACGAGTTTGTTTACATCACGAACTAATAAATATCTAAAGTGTTTCAGAGGATTTTTTTCCACCACAATCGGATTTTTATTTGTTCATCCCGTCCGACTGGGTGAAATCATCCATTCGGATTCCAGTCAGATCTGGGTGGATGACGTCATCAATGACCACACTGAAGCCCTGTGGCATTCAGTTGTTTCATAAGTGACCAATTCAAAGTGGACACTGTTAATGGCTGCTCTTCAAAGACTTTGACCTGACACTGGTAATGTTAACCTGCCAAAGGTCACACACGAGGAGCCAGTGATGATCTTCCTCACTGCCACGCCCCCAAATGATCAGCTAAGGACCAGTTATCCTGATGGCCCTCAGAACTCACAACACACCAGAATGGGTTAATAGAAACTACACAAAATACTGATATATAAGAAATCTGGTCCTGCTGTGATTGTGTAAGAAATTATTTTTTTCCTTGTTTATTATGTTAATTCTTATCATAATTATTAAGTCAGTAAAATATTTACCAAGTACACAGCAATTTCCAATTTTAATTATTAATATTTTCCACATGTTAAATGTGAAATCTCTCAGAAACTGCTAACTTCACTGTTGTACATATCTTTTTAAATTGCACTCACCCGGATTTTTTTTTCGTTTCTTTGTTTCTTCTTGATTATATTTAAAATCATTTTTGTTGTTTGCACTGACTGGAGGGCTTATGCAATTTCATTCTATTCTATTCTATTCTGTTTTGTTTTGTTTTGTTTTGTTTTGTTCTATTCTATTCTATTCTATTCTATTCTATTCTATTCTATTCTATTCTGTTCTATTCTATTCTATTTTATTCTATGTGGCAGAAGATTCCAAGTGTTTATTGTCATTTGCACAGTAAAGAAACATGTTTCCCTGTACAATTAAATCTCTACTTCGCTGTCCACACTGGATGCCTAAAAAATAAAAAAAAATAAAAATAAAAATAAAAAAGTAAGTAAAAAAAAAAATCAAAAAATAAAAAAATAAATAAATAAATAAATAAATAAAAAAAAAATAAATAAAATAAAATAAAACAGAACCAAATAAAAGAGAAGTATAATAACAATATTCATAATAATTTAAAAAGTAATAAAGTTATATGTGTACAAGGTAGAGCGTGAAACCTCTTTTGGAATTTAGCTTTGAATTGAAGTATTAATATTATTATTATTATTATTATCAAATACAAAATTAAACTTTAATATAAAATACAAAATGACTTCATATTCTTAAAAAGTTTTTAAAAAAAATCTATGAGACTAAGAAATAATGGAAGGCATGTTTTTTCACAAATTCTTATTTTGGCTGAAATTACAGTAAAATACATATTTCTCCCATTTTATTCCCCCATGAAAACATATAAATAGGCAATAAAACATTTCCCAGCACAAAATGTGAGCTTGTTAGATGCTGAAAACTAGAACATTTTACAGACATGACCAGTTTACACGCCCTGCAAAAAAAAAAAAAAAAAGCTGATGTGCTCCAACAAAAGTCAAAGTGTCTGTTTAGGAATGATCAATGCAAACTATTTCAATAATATAGAGGTTTGTTTAGTGCTTGAATAAAGTTCTTAAAACATCAATGATGAGACAGAAGCTCTGCTGCAGATGTCAGGAGTCAGCCACTCACTGCATGTTCATGAACTCATCAGAACAGAATGAAAGTTCACTTGTTTCATCATTACACTGCTATTACACTGCTAATCAATTCAAACACATACACAACACATTTAGATTACAGTGGAAGTGTACACACATATTTTAAAAAAAAAAAATCAGCTCAACTTACATTTCATCAGTTCCTTCAGCAGGTAAAGAGAGAGATGTTGGTCCCTGCTTGGCCATGGGGTTACAGAGAGATGGTTCCACTGCTCTCCTCGGTTTAATTGGGAACAGGCTGAAATGTATGCTAATGAGCGCTGACATCAGCCTTCCCAGCCTCTGATCCATAAAAGAGGGGGCCAAAGGGCCAAAGTCGCGTCTCTTTTCCCAGGCACCACCGCCAGTTCAAGTTCAAGCACGGCACCCCATGCTGCGATTGTCATTTATGCACAGAAAACACACACGCACACACACACACACACACACACACACACACACACACACACAAAAGAGGAAAAGTATGGAGAAATATCTTATCTTATCACAGGGATTTAGTTTTACTGATGTTGGATTATGACTTTAAACAGAAGCTTAAAATGTGTGACAAAAAAACCTTCTTCTTAGGGTTCGATCATCTACTGCACGTGTCAAACTCAAGGCCCGGGGGCCAAATCCGGACCTTCAGAGCATCCAATTCGGCTCGCAGGAGAAAGTAAAAATGACAGAGAAAACATATAGTTATAGTGTAAATGACCAAATAATCCATCTGTAGATGTTTCAATATTTTTAGGGGCTTGCATTTTTCCTTTGTTTATATCACATGAATGCAGTCATTATTAGTTGCAAATTGTGGAAAGAACTCAAGAATTCTTTAACTGAATTTAACTGATATTGAAACCTGGGCTTAATAATGTTAAAGCTGTTCTTTTTATCCCCACTTAAAATCTGTGGTTCACTTGAGATCAAAATGGTCTATTTGGTCCCTGAACTAAAATGACTTTGACTCCCCTGATCTTGTTAAAATCAAACTCACATTTTGACTTATCAGATTAAAATTTAGGTTAGGTTATAAAAGCAACAGCAGTTTATAAACCTGATGAAAACGATGAAAGCTGACATTTGCGGTAAAATCTCATATGCAAACAGGTGATCATTGAGCCTGTGAAGCATCAAATCGTGCTTCTTCATTCCTGCAACATCAGCCATCTGTGAGGAGATCAGGATCAACCAAACACCAGCAAAGCAGATTGAGCACTTTGTGTAATACAGCCAGCGTGTGCGATCACTCATGTGATCCAAATCCACAGTGACTGTGATGACGAGCCAGAGTAACAGATTAACACGCCAAAGCTGATTCAAGATGAGCAAGTTCTCCATGTTTTTGTCTTAGAAAAGATAATAACACACTTAGATACATACTGTATAGGCCACACACTATTATAGGGTGGTTGAGAGATGCATTTTGGTCACACAAAATATCATCTGATGTTATATACAACATTTTAAAAGTGAATTCTCACTACGAGGTTCCATGCTTTGTGTAAAAGTCTATTCCTGTAGGTTTCTTCACAAGTCGCAGAGAAAAGGAAATGACGCTGGAGCAACATATTTAACATCATTGTGACCTAGTTTTCAATATCACTTCAATTTACTTCAAAAATTCTTGCTTTTGTCACCAATTTTTGTGCAATTTAGAGTAAATTTGTGGAACTGTTTGTGAGAAATTGCAAGATTTGCGACAAAATTGAGAGTTCTTTTCACAATTTGCAATTAAATATGACTGCATTCATGTGATATAAACAAAGGAAAAAACGCAAGCCAGTAAAATTACTGTGAAGTTTCATTAAATTGGTGAATTTAAGATATCTACAACTGGATTATTTGGTGATTTACAAAATAATTAATGTTTTCTCTGTCATTTTTACTTTATTCTGCGGGCCGAAATGGATGCACTAAATGGCCGTATTTGACCCCCTGGTCTTGACTTTGACACATGTGACTCAAACCATGACCTGTCAGACAAATTACTTCAGAGTAAGGTTTCAAACGTCCCGATTCAATATTGATATTGGATATTGGTCCGATATCAGCCAGAAAACGAATTTATCGGACTGCATCTAAAATCTCCGATATAAGCGCTCCGATAAGTTTTTGTTGTTTTTGTCCCCGCCCTCAGTTGTTCCCAGCATATAGTGACAGTAAAAAATAACGGAAGTGAACTTGAATTGTTGACTATTGTTCTCTGGTTGAGTAACATCACTAGATCAAGCCTTTTCTAACATTCCACACTACAAAATAAGTAATAAGAGTATGTATGATTTGTGCTGATATCGTATCGAATTGATACCGGTATCGGCCAATACTCAAGGCTGCAATATCATATCGGAAGTAAAAAAGTTGTATCGGGACATCCCTATTTCGACTACCAAATATGTTCAGGTTTTTTCAATTTTAAAAAACCCTCATGTACACATTTAGAAATAAAAACATGAAACTCTTCAATTTATTGTTTCAAAATACCAACACATACAGTATGTCTTGGACAACACATTTGTCAGAGGTGGGCTATCAGGTAAGAATTAGGTTGATGATTCATTTACCTTGACTGAATCATCCTAAAGGACTGAGCAACCATCACCTACACATTTTATTTTTCATAACACTATAACCATGCAGAATATTTGTGTGCAAATCCGGGCCTCCTCCGTGGCTGGTTCCCATTGTTAAACAGCATTTAGGGAAGAAACGAAATAGAAAGAAGAGCGGGAAAATGCAGGAAGATGAGAGACTTTCCCTGCAGGCACCATTGTGTTATTTGCATATATTCAAATCAGACACTGAATGCTGTGCATATGGAAGGGTGAAGGGGACGAACAAAGACAAGCCAATGGGAGGGACGCGTCCACGCTTCAAACCCACCACAGCCTGCCTGTATCCCAGCAGCACCCTGGGAGTAATGCAGGAGCATGGTGTGGGAACCAAGAGGCCCCACCAGCTAAGCTGAGGGAGGGGAGACACTTGTGGCCCGACGTGAATTAGCATTTTATTTGTGTCCATTTTTCTCAGTCATTTCTGCCCCGGCTCTTCAGCCACAGATGGCCGACATTGCAGGGAGATTTGCATTTGTGTCAAAGATGATAATGATGGAAGTGTTTTTCTAGCCAGACAGAGACATTTCTCCATTCAGCGTGACCGACACTTTAACGAGATGTTGGGAGCAAAATGGACAGAATGTTAAAAGATTCCTTTAGTTGTGATCAGTGGCAAAAGCATGCAATAAAAAAAGAAAATGATAAAGGAAATGATGATAATCTTTGAGTTATGAATGTCACACCAATCATTTGCGAGAAGGTTTTATTGAACTTCACTGTTTTGGTGGAGGTCATATTTTCACTGGCGTTCAATCATTCATTTTATTTCATTTATTTGTTTTTTTTTTTTTCAAACAGGGACAAGAAAGCAAAACAAAAAGGAAGAAAAAAAACTCTTTGTGTAGGAAACACCAACAGAGGAAACAACCAAAGATGTTCAAAATAATATATACAATCCATTAGGGGTGTGTATGGCCTATGTATTGCCTATGTATCGGGATTCGTATCCCGATACATAGGTCACGATGCAATACGATAAATCCGGATAATAAAGTATAAGGCGATTATTGCAATTTTTTTTTTATATACGACTTAAGAAACAACTAATCTGTAAATATGTACACCTTCATGAGAACATTATGTATGAAATTTATTATATTGGTTTATTTTACACTCAAAACATTGGCTTAAACATGTCATGTGCCATCAACTTAAAATAAAAAAATAACATACAATCTGCCTCTGGCTTTTAAACCAACTTTGACTTAAGTGCAACATAACTTTAGTGCAATTTAACTGAGTTATATGTCTAGAACAACAACTAAATGCTTAGTTAGTACTTTTTTTTTTAGATTTTATTGAAGAAACACAAGCTGGTCAACATGCCCAGGTTTCAAAATATTACAATACATGGATTGTAGATTTGTCGAAAAATAAATACATTCTGCAAAAAATCTCAATATTACGTCGCGCGATTCTCGGATCGATTCTAAATGGATCAATTAAAAAAATATATATATATATATTTTTTTATTTAAAAAATCAAAAAAAAAAAAAAAAAATATATATATATATATATATATAAAATATAATGTAATACTGCGCGATTCTCGGATCGATTCTAAATGCATCCATATCGGTTTAAAAAAAAAATTAAATAAAAAAAAAAAAAATATGTATATATATATATATATATATATATATATATATATATATATATATGTATGTATATATATATATATATATACTGTATCTATATCGCAGTATTTATTTTTCGACAAATCTACAATCCATGTATTGTAATATTTTGTTTGCTCGAAAGGGAATGGGAAGAAAAAAGACCATCATTTCTTAATTATACAATTTTCACCATATTTCTTCCTTCTGTTTGGACTTTTAACAATACACAACAAATACTAAACTGAATAGGAAAAAAACTAACTAACTCATAATCAAGATATACAAGAATACAATGCAAAATACCAACAATGTTAATACATTCAATTCAATTCACATATAAAGACAAGACTAGCCAAATATGTAATAGGCCTATTAGTTGCATTAAGCCACGCCCCCATCCTCACTGCACTGTAGCGTTTATTATTTGTTTGTCTGTGAGCAGGATGACATCAATTCTACATATGGATTTTGCCAAAATTTGAACCAAAGATAGACCTTTATAGGTCATGGAAGATTCCATTTTATTTCGTGGAGGATCTGGATCAATATATTGATTATGGATCAGTTCCAAATATTGAAAAATCCAGATCTGTCATTATTGTCAAAAATTCAATAACTCATATCACGGTTTGTAATTGACCGATCTTTGTCAAATTTGACTCACTTATGTCAGGTTGGTTTCTTAATTATATCGAGTTTCACCTGGATCAAATCTGTATTGTTGTTTTGATTGCAATGTTTTGAAAAATTGGGGGTTACCCATACATTTTGACCTACTGTACTGTTATCATTGGGGATAGAAATGTCTTCCGAGTGTAAATGATCAAGGTACCATGATCAGGATCATCCAGATAACTGCAACTATCTGGAAAAGAAGGTCTTTGGTGCTTGTGGAGGTTTGTGTTGTGAGTGCCCTTGTCTCTTGAATGTGATGCAAAATACAAATATTTTTTTGGAATGACAAACTTCTTTTTTTTTTTTTTTTTCTTCCAACATGCACAATGAAGAGACAAAGAGCTCAGTATGATAATTCCATGTAAACCATGTTTACAGATATCTGATCAGTGGTGCGTACTCTATCCCCACTAGGATTTCTGAAGGCACTAAGCTCAGTCTGATCAGATCCAGGCGTCTCATTCAAACATCATGCTTTGCACGCACCACAAATACACCAGGCGAAGGATCAGACACATCTTTACCAGAAGGTGCAATTAACAAATAAAGCAAAGGATTTCAATCAGCACATGAGGACCACCCAAATAACAAGGATGGACATGATTAACACGGATTTGAATGCTGTGAATGGTTTTGGATAAAGTTCTCCATGGAGGCGTGTTGCCTGCAGCTCTGCGGGAGGCTCTAGGGCCCCTGCTTTACAGAGGATGAGCTGCCATTTAAATGCATGTACAGACCACTGTGTTTGTGTGTCTACAATCCATCTCACTTTGAGGGACCAAAGCATATATATCACACATCAGTGATCCCATCCATGACGTCAAGATACCTTAATGAATCATAAGCCTCCATACCAATGAAGTATATTTTAATTCAGGCCTTTAAAATGGATAAATAATTCTTCTGCAGATGATGAAAATGTGTGCACACCGCTGTTATGTTTGGTGTTTTGATGCCTATTTCCTCTGTTCATTGAAGTGACAAGATGCATTTAAACTGGAAGATTATCATCCATAGGATTACAGAGACATTTGTAATAACTAACAGAGAACAAGGAGCTCAGATGTATAACCTTTTATAATCTAAATGAAGTTTGATTCATGTACTAAAAGGTGAAAATGAATTGCTGAAAAATATTTGGTTTAGCAAATTGTTATTTCATGTTCAGAAATACAGATTCTATTTGTCAGAGTCGAACCAAGTGTGAAACCATCCAGCTGTTATCTCCTGTTAATCTTAAGGCAAGTCAGAGATTGTTAAAATCCTACAAGAATTTCATTTGAATGATGTTTATTAATATATATATATATATAATCAATAAAGAGTGTTAAAGACTCACTGGGCTCAACTGTTGCTTGTAACAGCCTTGATTCTTGTGTAATAGATTCATACATATTCTATTATAATATGCCAAATCCAAAATGTATTGTATTGGATCTGGAAACAATGGACTCACCAATCTTTGAATGTCCAACTTCTGGTGAACCTGTATGGAGCCTTGATTTCACGTTCTTTAAAGACTGAAGTTGTGTCTAATGTCATCTTCTGGTAATGGGTTTCTCGTGTTGTGTGGCCAGAGATACACAACTATCCAACCCTCCATTTATTATCATTTTTTGAAAACACTGTTCTGGACCAAATCTATTCTCTTTTACGTCTTTATCAACAAGGTTATCCATTCTCAGTCTCATTATTATTATTATTATTATTAATTATTGTAAATGATAGTAACACACGTTGTTACACCATTCTGATTTTGCATTGTCCTTGAACACACCTCACACACAGGCGTGTTGTATGGGATAAAATAAGTTTTTTCACACTCTCTGAAATCTCGCTCTCATCCAGTTCTCATGCATGAGGTCAAACGTCAAGAGGTATAAACTCGCCAAAGCTGACGGTGTAAAAAAGCGAGTCTGACAGAGATTTAGATATTTTTTCCTGTTGGAGAATGGATTCTTTAAAAAAAAAAAAAATTGCAGAAACGTGATATCGGTCTCCAAGGTAGAAATGCAGAGTTTGCTGCTAAAGCTAATGCTGCACACAAGCTAAAAATTCTGGTTTTTCCTGGTTTTTCAACAGTGACCAATCGGCTAAACAGTGCTGTTTCACTTATTGGCCCATCCATCCGGTGCACTTCCTTCAAATTTGTAAATTGAAATAAAATATTAGCTTAATAAAAATAATTATGGACCTGGTTAGTGAATGGTGGACCTCGTAAATTTACCTTTTCAAAGTAAGAACTCATACTGTCCTTTTCACACTCAAAAATCTCACTTATCCCATCAATAATAATAATTATAATAATAACACATTTTATTTATAAGAACTTTTCAAAAACTCAACTTTACAGTTGTTAAAACAAATACACAAGTCAAAACAAAAAATAAAAATTAAAAATAAATTAAAAATACCAAAAACAAAGGTAAATACAGAAAAAAAAAGAATAAGAAGCCACTCAACTTTCAACTCAACTTTAATTATATAGCACAAATTACAACAAAGTCATCTCAGCGCGCTTAACAAAATATATGGTCCATAGTAGGAAAGAAAGAAAGAACCCAACAAGATCCACATGAACAAGCATTTAGTGATAGTGGGAAGAAAAAAACTCCCTCTTTTTTATAGGAAGAAATCTCCAGCAGAACCAGGGTTCAGAGGTGGCAGCCATCAGCTTTGAGTAGTTGGGGTTAGTGGACAGAAGGACAAACAGAATAAAACAAAAGGATAGGCCATTCAAATATCCCTATAGTTGAGCCACAAACCATTGATCGGGAACCGCCAGCTCCAACATCAAGAAACCCGAAACAGAAAAGAGAGCCGCGGAGGGCGAGGAGAAGGCACAGGCTGCAGGAAAAACATGATACACTATGATACACTCTTTCCTAGTGGTTAGGATAACATTAATATTAAACGTATGCAACCATTAGAGACAAGACAAGATTTTGTCTTGTAATGGGCGCACATAGTAATCTCAGTGATCACTACAGTAGGGACACTCGCCCGCATTAAATCATTGCAACTATACGATGTACGCTTTATTAAATAAGTAGGTTTTGAAGATTGTAACGGTCTCTCACAATGGTCTGAGATGTTGACCATTTATGTGTAATGGTCTGTGATTGTGACCAAACAGCGAGACCATGTCCATTTTAGGTTATTGCTATTATGCAATATATGCTTTAGCAAATACATAGGTTTTGAGTTGACTTTTAAAGGTGGAGAGAGTAGCAGCCTCCCGTACTGAGAGTGGGAGCCATGGTTCTAAAGGCGAGTAGCCTGGTAGCTGTACGCTCTGCCTCTTGTTCTACTTCTGGACACTTTCTGGTGTCCAGAAGGTCTGCTGGTTCAGAACGCTGCAGCTCGGGTCTTAACCAGAACAAACAGGTCAGAGCACATTACTCCAGTTTTAAAGTCTTTACACTGGCTCCCAGTCAGCCTCAGAATAGACTTTAAAGTTTTGCTGCTGGTGTATAAATCTGTGAATGGGTTTGGTCCAGAATACATCAGTGACATGTTAGTCAGGTATGAACCCAGCAGGTCTCTCAGATCTATGGACACAGATCAGATAGTGGAGCCCAGAGTTCACAGTAAACATGGTGATGCTGCTTTTAGTTGTTATGCTGCAAAGAAGTGGAACAAACTGCCAGCGGAGCTGAAGTCAGCATCTAATGTGAACATTTTTAAATCAAAGTTAAAGGCACTTTTTTTCTCTACTGCATATGATTGAGAGAGAGATTTTTTGTCATGTTGTTGATGTAATGATGATTTTACTGATGATTTTAATTGATTTTACTGATGATTTTAATTGATTTTACTGATGATTTTAATTGTTCTTATTGATTTTAAACAATTGAATGTTTTATCATGTAAAGCACATTGAGTTGCCTTGAGTATGAAATGCGCTATATAAATAAATTTTCCTTGCCAAATTTGCCTTTATTATTTATTAATATTATACTATTTCATATTTACGACACAAATTTAATCAATACATTTAGAGTGGCAATATACAAATTAACAAAAGCATTTGATCATGTTTAAGTATTAATATATTTTATACACATATATTATTGCTGTCCTAGGAAAAATTGTTGCTCTTCTTTCTTATACTTAGTAACGATTTCTGATTTAATAAGCTTTTTAAACTGGTTTATGTTGGTGCTGTGTTTTATTTCATCCTTTAGACAGTTCCATAATTTAATCCCTGCTATTGTTATACTCATTTTTTCAGTGTTGTTCTATCGTATTCGATCTTGAAATGTGGTTTTCCTCTTAAATTATATTCCCTTTCTCTCTCTAAACATCTTTTCTGCAACTCTTTTGGAAGTGAACTTGTTTTATAAATCATTTGGACAGTTTTGAGTTGGATGAGATCTAGAAGTTTTAAATTTGGTGTTTTAAAGAATAATCCATGTGTGTGTGTTCTCTGTATCCTGCGTTATGTATCAGTCTGATGGCTCTTTTTTGCATTATGAATAATTCATTTTCATAATATATTGAGGCAATTTTGGTTGCACATTATTTATTTGTGTCATTTTATGTGAGTTAAGGGTGGCTCAAAGATATACGAACACATCTTAATTGTTTCATACAGGTTGAGATACAGCATACGGGATGCAACGTGATTGTTGAACACAATTGTTACATTGTTTTTCAAACTAAGAAGCTGTGTGTTCATGTAGGTCATTTTTGTTTCTATCCAGAGTTGTTATTATCAATCTCCCTTTTACTGAACCTGCTGGAGTTTAGAAATGAATGAACCTACGATTTAAATTAAAACATACATTTAAAATAACTAAATTTAAAGCAAAATACAGGAGGGAAAAAAATGAATAGAAAACAAAAGAGGAAAAAGCGCATATTGACACTTTTTGACCAGTAAACTAGGTTTGTAAATCTATATACAATGAGTGATCAATCCGACAGGTAACTAAATAGCTCTTTAGGATGTGACTATTCAACTGTTGAATTGATTTTTAAATGAATATAATTATTTTTGAAAACAGAACAGACTAGTGGTAGAATTTCCGCTTCTTTCGAGGAGTACCTGAACATACCGCAGCGTTCCAGAAGTACATCCGGGACACTGTGCGGGTTCGCGTGTGTCCTGCAGCAGAGGGAAGGCTCGTGCCGCGGCTCTGCTTTAGCAGACATCTTAAAGAAGAGCAGATGGTAACTTTGCTTGTTCTGAGTCTAAAACAAATGTTTAATGAATTCTTCTCACAGTCCCAGGTTGTGCTGAGCAGCAGCTGCGCACTCCCGCTGCCGGAGCCGGTGTAGGGAGCTAGGTTGCTAATGCTAAGCTGCTAGTGGAGAGGTGACAGGTGCTGGAGTTAAGCTAAAATTAGCTGCAGCCATGTGTCCGCTTTCTGCCACTTTTCTGCAAGTTTGAACGTGTTAAATGACGCCAATGCACTAATGATGTGTGGATCGTTACGTATGACACAGTTTAACCTCCACCTGGGTCACTTTGAGACTGTTTTTCCCCGCTGTGTGCTGCATGTAGCCCTGCTGTCAGGTTGACCTGCTCCATGTATAGTCATCCTCATTTGTCCCTGACAGGCTCTAATGGGGATTCAACTGGTGGTCAGCCTGCTGGCTGCCAGTGTCATGCAGAGAATGGCTCCACATTGCTCCTTTGCTCGTTGGCTCCTTTGCAACGGCAGGTACAGTCACACACACCCCCAATACCCCCTTTATTTACTTTAATATGTGCATCTCTTTTTGTTAATAAGAGTCATGGCTTCTGGAGTCTCTAAATAACTTTCTTCAGTCTCTGGATGATGATCACTGTTTGTTCACATTAGTTCACTCACTCACTCACTCATTCTAAAATCACAGATATGAGCTTTGATACAGGAAAGAACAAAAGATTTGGTAACACTTTACTAGTTTTATACATAAAGTGGTCACAAAGAACGAGTCATAAAGGCTGTCATTAAGTGTTGTTTGTTACCCTAACCCCACTAGATCCCCCCCCACCTAACCCCAAAAATGCCAACATAGCTCCAAAGGTGTCATCATTTAGTGAACAACGCTTAATAATATCCTTCGAGACACTTTATTCGTGCTAATGACAGCGTAATGTCAGCCTAAAAGTGCGTCTATACACCGAATGTGACTGAAGCGACTAGATTACATTCAAAATCAATGTAAATGGCGCGACCTCAAGTGACAGGACTTGAGCGATTCCGGTGACTCACCTCGTCGCTCAACTTACTGGGGCAAAGTGAATGTGGTTAACCCCTTGCACAAGCCTACATTCTAAGTGAACTCATCCTTTAGTAACTCTGTAAGTTGACAATTTAAACCATAAATGTGGCGCTGTTTATGGTAAATGCTGTGAAAGTACGGCTGGAGAAGAAGTGATCAGCCCTCTCTCTCCCTTGCCATGTTCCCTGGTCATCACATCACTGGAGCGACCATAATGCACCACTATGTTCAAGCGACTCATCACAAGATCGCGTTCGGTGTGAACGCACTTTTAAGTATAAAACTTAAATTAAAGTGTTACACAGTGTATTTGTGTTTTTCTTTCATTGTGTGTTTATGTTGTCATTGGATGTTATTTGAGTAATTTTTGTTAGTTTCCATCACATGTTGTTTTTGAACTATTTTGTAGTGTTTTTTTTTTTGGTCATTTTGTCCTTTTACGTATTTTCTTTCATTTCGTATGTTTTTTGGTGTCATTTTGTGGTGGTTTTTCTGTGTGTGTATGTTTCTGTACTTTTGTGAGATTACTTTGGGGGCTGTACAAAATTGGACTGAGGGCCGCAAGTGGCCACCGGATGTCCAGTTTATGGTTATGATGCTCTTATAAACTGCAGGTCATCTGTGGATGAATGACGCCCACCTGAGATCACTTAAGGAACTAAATTTGTAAACACAAAGCTACATTTAAGAGTCACAAGCACTAAATATACTCTAAACCAACTTCATATAAAACACAACAGTGGGTGAAAGTCACAAAAAAAAAAAACTGTTTAGACATACTGCCAATGATAATTAATACTACAAGGATTGTCAAATATAATATTTCTTACCAGGGTTGGTACAAACCAATAAGAAAAATAAATAAACCTAAAAATGTGACTATTTTTAACCAGTGGTTGAATGTTTTTTTTACTCTATCTCAGTTTATACAGATTTAAACACCCGTCAGAGGGCGAGCTGTGTGCGTTAGCAGGAAAACAGATGCCCAAACAGACCAGAAAAGACAGGTATGGTATGGCATAACTTGGACTTAGTCATGAGTTTCTGTGTAAATGTTTCAATGCAATAGAAGATGGTGTGTTTGGATCTAGGAATATAGATCTCTGTGCTTGTTTCCAGGAGGCAGAATGGGGAGAATAAACCACTTACAGTCCCCAAAGACATCGACCTGTATCTGGATAAAGCTCCTGTCACTGTTATCGACGCACTGGGTAAAAAGCCAGTCATCAAGTTGAACCAGTCACGAGTCACCACTGATGCTACATTAGTGTGTGCTTTATAGTTGATCCTTCCTGATGAGGCTTCTTTCTGTGTCTGTCTCCTATTATTCCCAGTGCTGCGCTTTTTCCTGGAGTATCAGTGGCTCATAGACTTTGCCGTCTATTCAACGGGTGTGTTCCTGTTCACCGAGGGTTACTACAGCATGGTGGACGCTAGCAAGGAGGTCAACATTGGAGCTATCTGGTGTGTCCTCACTGTTCTCTTTGGGCTGTATCCTTCCAACGGTAACAGAACTGTGAAAAATTAGACTAAAAAGCATCTACATAAGGGACTTGAACCAGGGATTTTGTTCTGTGATATTCTTCAGCCTTCCTCAGGGTCAGCATGTAGTAAGAAGAACCTGAAGGTCCATTAATACAACAGAAGAATCTGTAGTCATCGATCACTGCGTTTTAGTGAAAGTATTTTAATTTTGCGTATTTAGCTGTAAAATGTCCGGTATACTGGCCACTAAGGTATGAACGCCGGCTATTACAACTGAATTTTGCTATTGGTTGAACGGTAAGCTCTTGAAACCCCTGCGTCATCACTTTAACTGTTCATTTGTTCTAAGAACCCCAAAAACATAGTATTTTCCCAAACTGGCCAGTTTTGAGCCTTCATGGATATACATGAGTGGGCGTGTCTATAGACGCTGACGCCACACAACAGCTATTGCTAGCGAATGTCTTTTGCTATTCACACACTCTTGTCATTGTTTTCAGCCAAAACACTGCACATTACAGTAAAACACAGCTATTTAAGCAGCTATTGTGATTGTGAGTCAGACAAACACTGTTTCAGGGTGTGTGCGCGCCATGCGGCTACGTCGGAGCTGCTACGTCGCTTTTTCCACTACTGATTAAAGGAGTAGTCCATTCAAAACGATAATCCACTGTTTTGTCCAACCGCTGTGTCACATTGGGTCACAAACTCGTCAGATCATGTCAAAGGAGATATGAGGCGATATAACGGCTACTAAAAAAGGAACTGATTGTAACTGTTCTCTGGGTGCTACACCATGGCTGCCCACTGCTCCTCAGGGAGGGGTTAAATGCAGAGAACGCATTTCTTGTATGGAGCTAATTGACAATAACATATAATGTATATTATCCATTAAACCAATGTTAGTTTTACCTGTGAGCTAGTTTGAGAGGGAGGAGCTCACATTCTTATATAGGGTAGGAGGAGTTTCCGCGATGTTTTTACAAATGTGGAATAACAAGGGAGGGAGGAAACGTTTTCAACTTTACCCCACGGATTAAGGCTAAAGGGATGTATATCATTGAAGCAAAACTATTATAAAGTGCATTTTTCATAATACTGCCCCTTTAAATGTAAATATAATCCTTCAAACACTAAAATCAAGTATGTTCACTTTGCTCTAGGTCTTCATCATCAAACCCAGTGTTTCTCCTGCCACCTTTCAAGACCGCTAGCAACAACTTTCCTTGTGTTGGCCTGCAGGCTAGCTTTAGCTCGAAAAGGGGTGGGGAAGAGGAGCTAGCATGCGCGTGCATTAAACATGTCAGTGTTAGTATTAATATTTGGTGTGTGCCAAGTTTTATTCTTTGTAGATGGCTGAAATTGTGGAAGTTTGTTTTATTTAGCGAATAAAACCTTTAAAATAATTTTAATAATCGCATTTCTTGCTTTTTTTTGTATTCGTTTAGTGTAATAATCAAAATTGTAGTCAAATTTCCATTAACTGCACAGCCTTAAAATTAATGTATTATTACTTGTGTCCAGCTTATAGCTTCAGTTTGAACTGTCTAAAGACAATGTCATGTTAAGTGACGTACTTTTATGGCCCAGCTGCTTTTCCTTGACCTGCGTCCTCAGGAAAACGCTCCACACTCTGATGAGTCACTATTTCCGCTCTGAGGAGGGTGGGGAGCGCTCGGTGTGCCTCGCCTTTGGCTTCCTGTCCCTGCTGGTGGCCATGCTGGTGCTGGTGGTCCGAGAGGACTACCTGGAGTTCGGCCTGGAGTCCGGCTTTTCCAGCCTTTTCGACAACTTGGAAGTGTTTGCCAAACAGCAGGGACTTGCTGACTGGTCGTGAGTATTGCCATTGGAATGTTGATTTGTTTTTCCCAAATTGGACAGTCACGAAACGACAACATTTCTTTGTTTTTAGGAACATCTTTTAGTGTCAGTGTTGTGCTGACAGTGTGACCTCTGAACTCTTTGCTACATTGATAGCATCATAGTGGCTGGTCATTTCCTGTTTGCTTTCCTCTGCAGGATCCCAGTGACTAAGCTGACGGTGAAGCTGGGCCTGGCTGCAGTCTGTGCTTACATTGGGGCTCTGCTGGCTTTTCCTGGACTGAGGCTTGCTCAGACTCATCTGGATGCAGTGCAGATGAACTCAGACCGCCCTCTCATCCAGTAAGAATCAATGTAAACAGACATGGAAGTCCCCGACTGTGTTATAAAGATATTAATCATCAAAGATGCAGGCTAGGTGCTGTAGTTCTTAATCCTAGAACACTATCGCTAAAATTAGTAAATCAGTAAATGTACCAGAGTTAGCCTAATGGCTATTTGTCATCTGCTGTTCCTGGACACCCTAAAAACCAAATCTATCATTATTAGTACAATAAAAATGTCACATTTTAAAATGGCATAAAAACATTCATAGAACTTTATAATTCACCTTCCTAAAGATTCAGTTTCATTAAATAGTTCAATACACATTTTAATTAAAGCATAAAATAAAATGCAAGAGAACTGCCTAATACAGGTCTGATTAATTAAAACTTAGCTGAGATATAAATGAATTATAGGTGGGATTGTCCCTAACATGTAGCATATTTACTCGATATATTATTCCCAATAAAAAGTAATTATTCTCAGAATATGACAATACAAGTTGTTCTTTTATTTTTAACCATGCCTAACAAAATAAAAACTACCATGGGTGGACTAAAATATTAACCAAAATTATCGAAAAATTAGGAATGTACAGTAAGAACAAAACATGTTTAGGAAAACAATAATGAAGCTGTAAACTTGGTCTTTGCGCCACCCATTTCTGGGGCATTTTTTGATTTGGTACACCTGACTAAAATATAATTTTAGTATATATACGTAAATGTCCTTGGAAATGACCATTTTGTGATATTTATTTACAATTAATTGACTAAATAAAGATGGCATGGAAATTTCAGGACTACATTTACTTCATTTTTTAGATGCAGTCAGTACATACAGTGCAGTATTAATGGGACACCATCAATATTGCAAAATGAATATCACCCAAACATGTCAGTAGGAAAAAACGGGCTTTGGAGTAGGGGACATCCACATTTTCTAAAACGTCAGAAAAGATGCTGAAGCTACCCCGGAACCCAAGAAAATAATGTGAATACGTTTGTTCAGGTGAAAATCACCCACTGATAGTGGTCTCAAAGTGGGGTAAGCCAATTGTCATAGGGGGTACGTGAATAGAAATTTAAAAAACATTGATTGATGTATCCAAGTTTGTACTTTACAAGGCGTGTAACTCAGACATAAAGTATGTTAAGTGCCAACAATATCCAAGCAATAAGTGACATATCAGTCCCTGCAGGATTTGCTTTTCGAAATTTCTTTATTTTTGTGACCAATTTTTATTTAATTTGGGGAAATTAAGTAATTGCAGGAAAATTTACTTCTTAGAACAATTTTGAATTTAAAATGACTGGAGTCATGGGAAAATTGTGATTCTCCAAATATTGTGGAATATACATTGAAGTGTGTTTAGATATCTGAGATGTCCTATCTGATTTATCTACAACTGGAGAATCATTTCTGTCTTTTTAACTTTCTCCTGCAGGCTGAATTTGATGGTCTAAAGGGCCAGATTTGTGCTGTAGGGCCACGTTGTATATGATATTACATTATTATTTTTTTAAGTGTGCAGGAGTAGGGGGTACATGGCTTCAGGTTCAATGTCTGAAGGGGTACGGGACTGTGAAACGTTTGGGAACCACTGGTCTAGGGTCAAAAAGCTTCATAGAAACCATCAAAACACTTGTTTGGTGGGCTATTTGTAGCCCGTATGCTAACATCCTTGCTGCTTTCTTCCAGGATTCTGCTACACATGAGTTTCCTGTCTCCTGTTGTTATACTGATTTTGTGGGTGAAACCCATAGCCAGAGACTTCCTGGCCAGCGCGCCCATGGGAAAGACCTCCATCACAATGTGAGTGGCTCTTTATGTTGGTCAAACTTCAGTCCACAGACTGTAGTGAGAGTCCCTACCTATGTGTGATCCCTCTCACAGAGTGTCCAGTGCAGCATTTGACAGCGTGCGTCTGTGGATCATTGTGGTGCTGTGTGCGCTGCGCTTAGGACTGACTCGTTACCACCTGCAGGCCTACCTGGACCTGGCTCAGAAGTGGGTGGAACAGATGAAAAGGGAGGCGGGACGAATCGCTGCCGTCGACATTCAAAGAAAAGTCAGATTTGTTTCTTTAGTTACGTTCCTTAACTGTTGAACACTCGAATTATTACAAATTCATGCTTGTTTAATATTATTTTTTGAACACGTTTGGTAAAAAACTAAATCTGAACTGTGAAAAAAACTAAAATAGTCACACAGTGTGACTTACCCATGATCTGAATCCCAGTGTCACATATTGTGACTAAAACTGTCCTTTTTCTCAGGTGACTCGTGTGTTTTGTTACCTGACCGTAGTAACTCTGCAGTATTTGGTGCCTGTTCTGCTCATCCTGTTCTCCACGCTGTCACTCAAAGCTCTGGGTAAGTAAAATATAACTGTAATGTATGTCACCATAGATTTATTAATACTTCTGAGGAGAAATGTTTCAGCACTTGACATAAACAAACTCTAGACTGTAGGAGTCTGTATTCTATGTTATCAACTGGTGGGTCAGGACTAGGGCTGGGTAATATATTGAGATTCAAGATATATCGAGTTTCTTATTTTTGCAATATAGAAAATAATATCGCCTATATCGAGATATATCTTTTTTTTTAATTATTTTTACTTTTTTTGATTCATACATCCATCCATCCATCTTCTCCCGCTTAGCCGTTTCCGGGTCGCGGGGGCAGCATCCTCAGTAGGGAGGCCCAGACTTCCCTCTCCCCGGCCACTTCCTCCAGCTCTTCCGGGGGGACCCCGAGACGTTCCCAGGCCAGCCGAGAGACATAGTCTCTCCAGCGTGTCCTGGGTCTCCTCCTGGGTCTCTCCAGCGTGTCCTGGGTCTCCTTCCGGAGGGACGTGCCCTGTGAACGCCTCACTAGGGAGGCGTTCAGGGGGCATCCTAATTAGGTGCCCGAGCCACCTCATCTGGCTCTTCTCGATGCGGAGGAGCAGCGACTCTACTTTGAGCCCCTTCCGAACGACTGAGCTTCTCACCCTATCTCTAAGGGAGAGCCCAGCCACCCTACGGAGGAAACTCATTTCGGCCGCTTGTACCCGTGATCTTGTTCTTTTGGTCATGACCCAAAGTTCATGACCATAGGTGAGGGTTGGAACGTAGACCGACCTGTAAATCGAGAGCTTCGCTTTTCGGCTCAGCTCCCTTTTTACAATGACGGACCGGTGCAGACTCCGCATCACTGCATACGCCGCACCAATCCGCCTGTCGATCTCTCGCTCCATCCTTCCCTCACTCGTGAACAAGACCCCGAGGTGCTTGAACTCCTCCACCTGGGGCAGAACCTCATCTCCAACCCGGAGAAGGCACTCCACCTTTTTCCGGTCGAGAACCATGGACTCGGATTTGGAGGTGCTGATTCTCATTCCGGCCGCTTCACACTCTGCTGCGAACCAATCCAGTGAGAGTTGAAGGTCACGGTATGTTGGAGCCAACAGGACCACATCATCTGCAAAAAGCAGTGATGCAATACTGAGGCCCCCGAACCGGACCCCCTCAACGCCCTGACTGCGCCTAGAAATTCTGTCCATAAAAGTTATGAACAGAATCGGTGACAAAGAACCGGAAGTCGTTCTCCATGGCCTCACCAAACTCCTCCCGCGTCCGGGCTTTTGCCTCGGCGACTGCCGTGGCTGCACTCCGCTTGGCCCATCGGTACCTGTCTGCTGCCTCCGGAGTCCCACAGGCCAAAAAGGCCCGGTAGGACTCCTTCTTCAGCTGTCCACCAACGGATTCGGGTATTGCCGCCACGACAGGCACCGACTACCTTGCGGCCACAGCACCAATCAGCCGCCTCAGCAACAGAGGCACGGAACATGGCCCACTCGGACTCAATGTCCCCCGCCTCCTCCGAGACATAGTTGAAGTTTTCCCGGCGGTGGGAGTTGAAGCTCCTTCTGACGGGAGACTCTGCCAGGCGTTCCCAGCAGACCCTCACTATACGTTTGGGTCTGCCAGGCGTTCCCAGCAGACCCTCACTATACGTTTGGGTCTGCCAGGTCTAACCGGCATCCTCCACCGCCATCGGAGCCAACTCACCACCAGGTGGTGATCAGTTGATAGCTTCGCCCCTCTCTTTACCCGAGTGTCCAAGACATGCGGCCCCAAGACATGGGGCCGCAAATCCGATGACACGACTACAAAGTCGATCATCGAACTGCGGCCTAGGTTGTCCTGGTGCCAAGTGCACATATGGACACCCTTATGCTTGAACATGGTGTTCGTTATGGACAATCTGTGACGAGCACAGAAGTCCAACAACAAAACACCGCTCGGGTTCCGATCAGGGGGGCCGTTCCTCCCAATCACGCCCCTCCAGGTCTCACTGTCGCTGCCAACGTGAGCGTTGAAGTCCCCCAGCAGAACGAGGGAATCCCCAGAAGGAGCACTCTCCAGTACTCCCTCTAAGGAATCCAAGAAGGGTGGATACTCCGAGCTGCTGTTTGGCCCATAGGCACAAACAGCAGTCATGATCCGTCCCCCCACCCGAAGGCGGAGGGAGGCTACCCTCTCGTCTACTGGGGTAAACTCCAACGTACAGGCACTAAGTCGGGGGGCAAGAAGTATAGCCACCCTGGCCCGGCGCCTCTCAATATTGGCGACTCCAGAGTAGAAGAGAGTCCAACCCCTGTCGAGAAGGCTGGTTCCAGAGCCTTTCTTATGTGTCGAGGTGAGACCGACTATATCTAGTCCGAACTTCACCTCGCACACAAGCTCAGGCTCCTTCACCGGCCAAAGAGGTGACATTCCACGTCCCTAACGCTAGCTTCTGTAGCCGGGGATCAGATCGCCAAGGCCCCCGCCCTGGACGACTGCCCGATCCACATTGCACCGGCCTCATATGATCCCTCCTGCGGGTGGTGGGCCTACGGGAGGGCGGGCCCACGTCGTCCTTTCGGGCTCTGCCCGGCAGGGGCCCGTGGGCAAAGCCCCGGCCACCAGGCGCTCGCACTCGAGCCCCAACCCCGGGCCTGGCTCCAAGGTGGGGCCCCGGTAGCGCCAATTCGGGCGACATGAACTGCCTTTGTTGTTTCATGTACATATATGGCTATTGAACCGCTCTTAGTCGGACCCGTCACCTGGGACATGTTTGCCTTGGGAGACCCTACCAGGGGCATTAAGCCCCCGAAAACATTGCTCCCAGGATCAATCGGGTACTCAAACCCCTCCACCACGTTAAGGTGGCGGTTCATGGAGGAGTTGATTCATACAATCACAAGTATTTAATATTCTTCATAAAGTACAGTCTGTCCTTTTCCATATTTCTGAGATACATTTTATAACTTATTTTGTATTAAAAATAGTTCGTTGAGAAATCGCTGCTTTCACTACTTAGTACTTCTCAGAACAGCATGTAAAGCACAGTTAGATGGAACACTGAGTGTGTCCTAACTCAGGCCTTCCCCTAAACAAGTCACACTACAGAACTCACTCACATGTGCTGTCCCCTAGAGGAGAAAAAGCCAAAAGTGGCACATATTGATCAGCTGTTTGTTAATAAATGTGCCTGTGTGGCACTTTTTACCAGCAAATTTAACCTAGAATTATCTTTCCAGTCAGACTTTATAGAGTTAAAAATGAGATTTATATCATATATCGCTATTATGAGAACAAATATCGAGATGTGAATGTTGGTCCATATCGCCCAGCTCTAGTCGGAACCCAAACGTGGGTCGTGGACAGCTGGTCAAAAATAAATAAATAAATAAATACTAAATGTCTCATGTTAGACTTGTCTTTTATTTTGAAAGAATCTTTTTTTTTTGACAGGCTTGCTGAGCAATGCATGTTGCACAGGAAAATATATAGATTTATGTATTAAAAAACTTTATATTTGTTTCAAAAGCTATTTTTGAAAAATTAAATTCTGTTGGTTAAATTCCAAAAAAAAAAGAAGTGGGTCACGATTTTAATGGCTGTGGCAAAATGTGGATCCCAGGGTGAGACCAGTTGAGAACCTGTGTCCGACATGCTGTTAGTAGCTAATGTAATATTTCCGATTATAATTGATAGTAAGAGGTAAACTCAAGCATTTTGTTGTTTTTAATGTTTAGTATTGATGCACATCAGGCATTTTAAGCAGTCACTCATGGTGACGTCTGTTGGCTACTCCTGTTATGGTGAACCACCAAGTTTTACATTATTCATCCACCATCTGCTGCAGCTCCAACTTCAATCAATGTTCCTAAACTGGGAATAGTTTGACTGTCTTATGAAGAGAAGTGGCACACGAGTAAAAAGCCTCTTTCCTATGGCGTCACATAGGGGATTTCTCCTGGAGCACAGATGAGACACCAGGTGTGACTCCAGCAGTCGTGATGACCACAGCGTCTCCCGTCCTGCCTGGCAGCTTGGACGAAGACGAGGATGGAATGGAGGACATGGAGGAGGACATCCAGGCCACGGTTGCTCGGCTGTTGGAGGCTTTCACCGCGATGCGCTCCATCCTGACTCCTATTTTCTTTAGGGGATTCTTTGCATTCCTTACCTGGTGGGTCGCTGCCTGCCAGGTCATCAGCTCTCTGTTTGGGATCTACTTCCACCAGTACCTCATGCAGAACTGAGCAGAATGTGGTCCGGGACCTAAACATATGCAATGCAACTTTTTCCTACTGTTAAGTAGTGCAATGGAGGCCTGTAGAAGAAAGAGGACACCGCTGCAGTCTGTAGGTAATCAATAACCAACCATAGCAATACTAGTGACCTTGTTGTCTTTGACTTTTGGGACTGAGCAGAGGAACTATTCTGGCCTGTATCATAAGGAAACTTTCACTGTCTGGAACATCTGGCGTCTTCCCCTCCCCCCCAACCCAAAAAATAAAATCAGATCTGATCATCAGCTCATCCTTTCAACCTCAAAATGAAGGCTTAATTATGGCTAAAGTGAATTCACTGACATTTATGGTTATCTTCTAAGGGTGGGTACCTCACGATACGCGATACAAAGCTCACCATAACAATTATCTCACGATATGACGATACTGCGATATTGATCAGAAATCAATCTCCGATTATCTGACATAACAAGAAAAAAGATTAAATGAAAAAATACTATTTTTATTTCATGTCTCTGAAAGACAATAAATTGAAAAAGTGTCCCATGAACAGTGGCACTATTTTAGTGCAACATACCAATGTAAATGAATAAGTATCTCCAATAGTGCTTTCTGTAACAAAAAATAGGGTCTTTCTTACCAGTGACACCATTATAGAGCAATATTCCAGTAAACAATATATTGTTTCCTTCAACAGTGACAACATTTCTGTGAAGACCTACCTGCACATTTTAGTGAAAAAGCAGAAAAAATATCGCGATATATCGCAGTATTGAGATATCGTCACACTATTATCTTCTGTCATTTGAATCTGAAGGCTAAAATAACCCAAACATTTTGTGATGGTCAGCAGGTAAAAAGTGAGGTAATCTAATGTCTGAACAGCAGTAAGACTCTGCTCTAGCTTTAGCTTTAGACTGATTTTCTTTATAAACATGAGGAAAATCATTAGTAAAACCAGAGGTGCCAAAATAATCTAGAGCAGGGGTCACCAACACGGTGCATGTGGGCCCCAGGTAGCACACATGGACCATGTGAGAGGCCCTCAGGCCTGTTCTAACAGAAGCACTAGTTACCAATGAGCTCCGACTAAATTCTGATTCACTTTCCAGGTTTCAAACTTCAACGATAAATACAGATGTTGTCATTGCCTTAATGGAGTTAAATACTGTCACAATGTTTCAGTGTTTGGATTATAATAAAATGTGTTTAAAAAACAAATAAATAAAAAGAACCCGCAAAGTAGATTTTTGTAAAATGCTACAAAATTGTTAAATTGTACAAACGTTGCATGTTTTACGATTAGAGAAAAGTGGCTTATAAAAAAAAAAAGATTATTTCCTATGAAATGAAACGATTGCGTAAATTAATAAAAATAAAGTTTTGCACGTTGAGACTTAAACGTATATATTTTTTAGTTACTGCTTGTTATCTTACTCTATAATTAAATATAAACTGTAGAAGTGTAACTGGTAACCCTTCATGATGATTCCGTATCTTTGAAGTAGCTCAGAGTTTCTGATCTAAGGTGTTCCTATTAAATCTAATAGTAATTAAGTCTTATTTTAGCTGTAGATGAAAGTACGCTACATGTTCACCTATCGCAACATTTGCAGACATGGTAAGAAAATATAATAAATACGTAATAAAAATTAATTCTGGGGAGAAATATTGTTGAAATTGGAATATGCCGTAAATGTTTTACCTTTGTGCCTTTTTCCTTTTGCCGATCTTAATGTGCACATGATGACCATAGCATTGTGCGCCAACACTGTTGTTTTACTATTTACCATTTCTTGTTGCAGAACTTAATCTAAATTCACTGTGTAAAAGTTTTTTTTATAAATAATTTTTAATGCAGATTTGAGATTTCCGCTCCCTGTAGAGTGTTTGTTAGTTTCTGATGTGTGGACTTCATTATAAATATGTAGCCGTGATGCTAGCTCTGATGGGAGTCTTGGAACTACGAGGCAAATGTTACCACAGAAAACGCCTCTTTGTGATACAGGCCACTCTCTCGTTCTCTCTCTTTCTATATATATATATATATATATATATATATATATATATATATATATATATATATATATATATATATATATATATATATATAAACTGCAGCTTTCTACTTGTTTGCCGTGCCAGTGTTACTTGAAGTGTTCTCTATAGAACCGTGTTAAATGCTGTGGGTACCAGGGTGGGTTTTAGTTCTAAACCCCTCTGGCTTAAGATGATGAATGTGTTTAAGGGGACTCCGTCACCCTTACAGAACCGATTCAAGAGTGCTAAACTGCTTTCTTTTGGTGTTTTGACTTGTGTTTTTTTAGAGGTAGTTGTACCTGTAGCTAGACGTAGTTAGTAGATCTTGTGTTTAAAAAAAAAAAAAAAAAAAAAAGCTTAAATCCAAAGTGCCTGAAGTTTAGAGGTTTTAAAACCTCTCTTCTCCTTTTCTATGCTTCTATAGACTAAACAGAACATATTTATACATTAAAATCAACACTCTTATCCTGTTTAGTGTTTTGTTTCTTCAGTCTTATTTTGAATTTTTAATCCATTTCTATGACATGAATTAATCTGTCTTTTTTATTTATTTTTAATTCTGTTGGTTGTTTTTTGTATTAATGATGTTGCATGTACAAGTTTTTAAATAGATCATTTTCCCTAGAAATGCAGTGGGATGGAGTGTGTGTGGACTGGACATACTGTGAACTTTGTTTTGAGATTTTTGTTGTTGTTTTGATGCATGGAAAAGCAAGTATTGTTTGAATGCCGTCTGTGTGTATACATTCTAGTAAAAAATAATAATAAACGTGTGACTTTTCTGTGATTGGTGTTGTTTCTGGTGTTCCTGCTAAACTGTCCCTGCAGCGTGGGAGAAACGGTGAATCAAACACTTCCTTTTCAGAACCAGCTCTCCGCCCGACAAAAGACACGATGCATGACAATCGAGCGTCTCGCCACTGGGACTGACCTCTGACCTCTGCCTCCTGAGAAGATCATGATTTAATCACTGATAATTACTATGAACCTAGCGCTCTTTCACAGTCTGGGGACAAATTATCCTGCAGCTGCTTATGAACAGTTTGCTCGTGAAGACAACAGGATTTCTGAGTATTTTTTTTCTCCTCAGTTGAACAAATGAGCATCAATTCATATTGATACATTTGGACACGGATTGTTTTTTAAAAAATGGGATTTGTACAAAAATACAAAATATTTCCTAAAATAAGAGGGTTATCATTATGGAAATGTGTGGCAAGACACAAGGCAGTTAAACTGTATCACCAAGGTTTGTTCCAGGCTGATACTTAAAGCTGCTGGATATGAACTTATCAAAAATCGGATCAATCTGTAGTGTGTTGACCTCATAGATCAATAAATCAAAGTTCATTTACTTGAAAAAAAAAAAAAAAAACTTGTAAAAGGTTGAAATTGCCTTTGGAATGTTAGTTTTCATCTCCATTGTAAACACACTGACATTTTTCTACATTGCATTGTGGGATGTGAAGTCCTGTAGACAAATGCATGGATGTGTTATTACTTTGTGATTTCTTGTTTTGTTTTTTTTTTGTTTTCGTCAGATGATGACAGTGATTGGCTTGACATTTTTGTAGTTTGTGTTGGCTTTGATATCAGAATAAAGTAAAAACGCTTTCATCTGGCCCTGTGACTCCGCATCCCACAATGCAATGCGCAAAACTTTTCTGACATTGTAAAAAACAAAACCTGTGGAGCTGAAATAAATCTTTTGAGCAGCATGTTTAACCTTTTTCAGTTTTTTTTTTTTTTTTTTTTCCAGAGCAAATGCTCATCGATTTATTGATCTAATAATATATAGATATAAAAAAATATCTCACTGAAAGTCTAAAAGGTTCATTTAAAGATGATAATTTCTCCAATGATTAGAAATGCAGGTTGATTGGCTCACATTGTATCATAGGCCTAATATTTGATTAGATTACACCCTCGCCTGCCAATGACCAGTAAGACCAGGGGTGTCAAACTCATTTTAGTTATGGGGGCCAAATACGGAGCAATCTGATCTCAATTTAGTTGGCCACACATTTTATGTGGGAAAACAAATAATTTCAACATTAATCTGCCATAATTTGCAATATATGTAAATATGTAAGAAAGCAACTATATCAAAGGTATCAGTCCCAAATGGACCTTCACTTTAAATTTCCATTGTGACCATTATTTAAGGAGAATGTTATGTCAAAATTTGAGGAAAATTAAAGGATTTTGTAAGATTTTTTTGGTTTTTTCAACTGTTTAACATTAAAAATGACTGCAATCATGTGATATAAGCAGCAGGAAAACTGTGAGTACCTGCAAATATTGTTGAGTTACATTTTTCTCTGTCAATTTTACTTTCTCCTGCGCTGCGGGCTGAATTGGATGCTCCAAAGGGCCGGATTTGGCCCCTGGGCCATGAGTTTGCCATCAAATATATAGTCTGGCGGCATCAAGCCTGTGCTCTGCTGGCTGTAGTTACTATGGAAACCACTGTGTGTGTGTGGAGGCCCAGACATGCAACGCAGGCTGAACCCAGACTGGTCTCAGGGGAACAGACCAGACATGACCCCAATGGGTGTGTCTTTATATTTAAGGATGGGAGACGACAGAGGAGGACCCAGACTCTCCTCCTCCTTTACATCCTTTCTTTATTTACTTCAGCTGATTTAAAAAAAAAAAAAAAAAAAGCAAATACCCCATAGAAGTATAGGGAGATAAGCTAAGCTGCTGTGTAAATTAGCTGACTGTTTAATACTTCAGTGAGACAGATGTGGTGACTAGTGGTCTGCTCTGGTTCTGATTTGGGAAATGAAAGGAGACCATGTTTATTCAGAAGGAAATTAAACTAAATTTTTTTTTTTTAAAAAAAAAAAAGCTAAATACAAAAGCTTTACATTTTTTCTTCCTATAGCTCTAGTGCCTTAAAACCTGTATAAACAAATAATAAGTAAAGATTAAATAAAACAATGTGGAGTAGGGGTGTCAAACTCATTTTAGTTCAGGGGCCAAACACGGAGCAGTTTGATATTCAGAGGGCCGCAGATTATAGGCAGGAAAATGAGTATAATTTCCATATTATTGTGCTCTAGTTTGCACTTCCACATATAAATTATATATAAAGTGTGTAAGGCATCGATAATATCCAAGCAATAAGTGACAGATATCATTCACTGCAGGATCTTCACTTATATTTCCTTGATTTTGTGACCAGTTTTTATATTTTGGGAAATACTTTAATGAAAGATATATCATTTTGGAAAAATTAGACTTCTTTAAACAATTTAAAGAATTAAAATGACTGCTATCATGTGACATAAACATGGGAAAACTCTGATTCCTGCAAATATTGTTGATTATCATTGAATTTGTGTATATTGGAGGAGCTCAGATATATACAACTGTGTTAGTTGGTCATTTACACAGTGGTTCGTGTTTTCTCTGTCATTTTTATTTTCTCCTGCGGGCCAATATAGGCTCCCTAAAGGACCGGATTGGGCCCCGGACCTCGAGTTTGACACATGTGACGTAGAACATCAAAGCTCTGAAACAAACGTAGATTTCATGCTGATGATATTGTGTGTAACTTGCATGTGTGTGTGTGTGTGTGTGTGGAGGACCTCTTGTGGACAAATCTTGGAAATAACCTAAATTCAAAATCCCATTTACAACAACAGAGATTAGAAAAGTTTTTTTTATTATTAATAATAAAATATCCAATGAAAATTAGATAATTTATTACACACAGTGAAACATTAAATAATATACACACTCTTATAGAAAAAAAAGGCACTCATTACATGTAATTCTCATAGTAAACAAACAAACCACCACTCGTCTCCTGGCAACCAAAAAGGATTCATTTGCAACAAATAACTTTAAAAGGAAAAAAGATCATTTGAGAAAGAAAACCTGCAGGGTCTAAAAAATAAACCATTAGTTTTCTTTGGTGAAATTTCAGTTCTTACTAAAAGTACTCACTTATATTGGTCCATTTACCAATACCACAAATATTTATATTCTTTGTGCTCTTCCATACCGAGCCCTGGACCAGTTCAGACGGTTTATATGGGCTTTGACATTTCATGGTCCCATTGTGTCAAACACACACACTTCAAACTGTGTTTTCTAATTGCATTAACCACACACTTAGCATGTCAAGCAGGGTTGGGGTCAATTACATTTTTAAATTACAATTACAACCCAATTAGGATTAAGTTGACTGGCATTTTTTCCAATGACAAATAAAATAACGTTTTTCCCCTGAAAGTCAGTTACATTTACATTCTCAATTACTGCATTTCAATTACAATTACTGAGGCTTTAATAAATAAGCACAAATCGTGACCTTCCTGTTGTGTTAGCTTTCTGTTAGCATCTCTTATGATAATGGGTCAGTTTTGACCCATGTTTTAAATCAGCTGTAAAATACACAAATACATTATCATCTAGTTTGTTTCTCATCTCTTTGTTACCTTGTCAGGCATCCTTATCCATGGAAATATTAGTATTCATATTTTTTGCTGTGGATGTCTGAGCCTTTTTTCTGCTTGTATACCCATTGATTTTATTTTATTCTTAAACGGTAAAATGATCATGAAGAGAAGTGACTGGTAGCAGGAAAAGATCATCTGAAACATATTTAAACAAGGGCAATAACTCCGGAAAAAATAAATGCGCACTTCTCATTTTCGAACTCCATCAAGGTATTAATACCCTGAAGCCACACACCAAATTTGGTTATTGTATCTTAAATGGTTTCTAAGAAAAGTTGTCCCCTTTGAAGATACCTCAAACAAAGTAAAAGAAAACGCAACAAGGGCAATAACTCTGGAAAAATTAATTGTGCGCTTCTCATTTTCGAACTTTTGAATGGACGGACGCACGGACGGATGCCAACCACAAAGTGTGTAACATATACAATAATGCTAAAATATCTAATAACATAATTCATAATGTTGACTGCAAGAATTTGCGTCATTCAATGTTGTAAATTCATGATTCTGCATCATTTTTACTGCAGTACCATACGTGAACTGCTGGGTGCAGTGTCGCTTCACCATTTACATTGTGAAGAAGAAACGCTCAACAGAAGAAGAACCAACCTAAAGTCTCAAAAGTTTGGGACCATTTCACGGAAAATTGACACTACACACCTGAGGTAGAACTAACATCTGTGACATGAAACTAACAGTCATTTGTTCGAATAGAAGTAGCAGAAAACGGTTTTTGGGAAAACTATAAACTAATTTATATTACGCATATAAAAAATATAATTGACCCCAACCATGTAGTCAAGTGATAAAAGCTGCATGCATAAAGCCACTGATCGGAGACCAAAAAGATGTAAGCTCAGGAGAGACCAGCTCTGTGTGAGGGGGGGCACACACACACACACACACACACACACACACACACACACACACACAGTGTCCATCAGGTTCGGTTGGCATACAGCAGCTGTATGGGAGATGGTGGTTGGCCGCAGCTGGTGGAGATCCGCCTTCCCTCCTCTCCATCATATGTGTAACCATCTTTGGGAAACTCATTTGTTCCGTTTTCTGGCCGGGCCTCAGGGTGGGTCCGTAGAGGAGGGGACGGGGGTGAGGTCCTGTTCTCAGGAGAGGTGCGCTCGGATTTGATGGTGAGGGATGGCAGATGTGTGGAGGGGGAGGAGCAGGGCTGGGAGGAGAAGGAACATCCTCTACTGAACATCCTGCAAACATCAGGAGGAGCCATGAAAGTCAAGGCACATTGGGGTCAATTACATTTTTCAATTACAATTACATCTTCAAATAGCTATGTTCAATTACAACTCAACTATGATTATGGCGACAATTATTCTTTTTCCCTGAAAGTGAATTACAATTACATTCTCAATTACTGAGCTTTTAATCTCCCTCTGGTGTTAGCTTTCTGTTAGCCTCTTTTATGATAATGGGTCAGTTTTGACCCCATGGCTTAGATTATTTTTTTGTGCATTTTACAGCTGATCTATCATTCAATTTGTTTTTCATCTCATAGTTACCTTGTTCCTAATCAATGGAAATATTGGTATTCATGTTTTTGGTGTGGATACCTTTTTTCTGCCAGTATACCCTTAGATTTATATATTTTGAAATGGTAAAATGATCCTGAAGAGAAGTGACGGCTAGTGGGAAAAGTTGATCAGAAACATAATTGAATAAATGTTCAATAACTACGTGTGTAAGCCATAGAACTGTAACATGGTGCCACAGGTTTGCGTTTAATTACATTGTAATTGACAGTTTTTATAGAATTTCCATGGCAATTACAATTACAAAGTCAATTATATGGACTTAATTACAATCCAATTATAATTACAACAGTAACAGGCTTTCCCCAATTACAATTACTATAATAATGACATCATAATATTATTTAATGATGAATTATTTGACCGTGATCTGAGGTACGTGGCTGTGTCTCTGCTTGTTGTGTGTTGAGTCCACAGACTACAGTCTACTCACCGTGGACCAGTGTGAGGCTCAGGAGGCTCCTGTGGAGGCACAGCAGGTTGCCATGGGTTCACTGGTGCTCGCTGTAAACTAACAGAGTGATAAAAACCATTCTGGCCACAGTCTGTGAAGAAAAAAAAATATATATATAATTAAGGATCATTTACACCCACAAATAACTCATTTATTCCAACACCGCTTCCTTTATTATTTAGTTTTATGTGAACACATGATGTTTATTTACCCCAGGGGTTCTCGACTGGTCTCACCCTGGGACCCACATTTTTGCCACGGTCATTAAATTGTGACCCTCCCTTTTTTTTTTTTTTTTTTTTTAAGAATTCAATCAACCAAATTTAGCTTTTCAAAAATAGCTGTTAAAAACACACATGTATAAACTTTTTTTTTCTTTTTAAAACATAAATCTATATATTTTCCTGTGCAACATGCATATTACAGCATGCCTGTCAAAAGAAAAGTTTTTTTTCAAAATAAAAGACAAGTCCAACATTAAGTATTTCTTTATTTTTGATCAGCTCCGCCCCTCTCTACAAAGGCCTAGTTTGGTTTTTGCCTTTTTTTTAAAAAATTTTTTTTTTTTACCTCTTCTTCCTATTTCCTACCCATTGTTTCATATTTCTCATCTAAAAAAACAGAGTGCTGCTCTGCTGTGGCTGCTCCCCAGTACTCCCATACCTGTACCCCATGTGATATGTTATTGTCTGGTCAGGATGTATCTGAAACTAAAAAATAGTTTTCTGTTGTGTGCGGGAGGTAAGTGTTTAAGAGAGTAATTCAGCCACAAATAGAAAATATATTACAATATGAAAAGTGATTGAGGAGCTTCGTGGATTTTTAACTGCTTTCCACTCTCAATTAAAATGTCAAAGGGTTTAAACAAATAGGTAATAAACACTACATGGGTATTTTTTTCTTTTCAATCTAAGGTTTCTATAG
Source organism: Gouania willdenowi (assembly GCF_900634775.1). Lineage (NCBI taxonomy): Eukaryota > Metazoa > Chordata > Actinopteri > Blenniiformes > Gobiesocidae > Gouania > Gouania willdenowi. The sequence continues at coordinate 26,719,548 of NC_041047.1, read as the reverse complement.
AATCTGTATACTTTCTATAGCTCACGACGATTAAAGGTTTCTAAAGCTACATATATACATATGTGTTTGTGTTTATACATTGTAGGAGACCCTTGTTGATGTCCAAAGGTGGTAAAAACACTGTCGCACATTTGGAATTATATCACACTTTTATGACTCAAAAACAGGAAAAGTTCTTCAAATCCCAGCCCTTCTTCCTGCGGACCCCTCGCTGACACTCCCATCATCCTCCCCAAAGAACAGACGCATTCCACAGAGATAACGGGGATGTAACCTGACACCCTACACCAGAGACATCTTTCCAACATGAAGCTGGCAATGGAAGAAATAAAAATAAACAATACAACTTAAAACACCATTCGATGCTTTAAAGGCAGAACTGTGCGTATATACAATACATCCTTGTTTAAAATGTACATTATGTGTGATACCAGTGAGTCAAAATAACTGTGAATAATTGTGAAACTGCCTAATTTATCATCATGTTAATAGCCTGTAAAATAAACATGTACATACTGCAAACGCTGTGTTTTTTATTGACATTTAAACTTTTATTAAACCTCTATTCTGACGTCAAGAAAACAGGGAACTGTAACAATTAATTTAAATAAAGTGATCTAGAACTCTTAAAAACTCAATTCTCGATGGCACCGCTGGCATATTAAAATTAATAATTAATATATTTGAATATTAATTACCCTTTGTTCCCCTACAACATCATAGATTTAGTGTGTTCAGCACGGATTCAACACAGATTGAGCGGTTAAGTTGAGTTCACTTACCAGAGGCTCCGAGGCGAGAGAGGCCATAACCTCCCAAACTGTGACTCAGGAGTCCTGCTTTCCCCATGGCCAGCATGGAGCTGCTGCTGCTGCTGCTGCTGCTGCTGCTGCTGCCATGAAGGCCCTGGTACAAAAAGCCCCTCTGATGATCACAGAATCACAAACGGAAAAAATACATAAAAGTTGCATAATATGAAAGAAGGAGAGATACGACTGGCTGGAGAAACAACAGAAAGAAGAAGGATGAATAATAATCCGTGTACCCTTCATTCTTTGGTTATTCCATTTTAAAATCAAAACAAGATAACAAATAAACAGTGTGGTTATTTTTGTTTTACTGACTTAAACCAAAACAGAGATAGAGAAAAATCAAAAACCAGAGAAGCAAGGGTTTTCTGCTTTAAAATGAAACCTTGTTCCGTTTGTGTGATATTTGGATGTTAGAACTTCTACGATTTGAAAACTTTTGCAAAAACTATTCCGCAGCTTTTTTGAAGAGAGTAAAAAAATACATTTGTTTGCGCATTTTAATACCGCCAGCCACTAACGGCAGCCGTCAACACACATGGAAGTTGATCACAAGGAACGAGGAGCACCAGTAGACTCATTACACCACCTCTGGTTCTTTTAATCACATATCATGTGCATGTTTTACATAACATCCATGTTTTTTTCTTTCTTAAATTCATTTATGTATTAATAACATTTCAAATCACTAGTTCATCAGTAATGTGACTTATGCGTTGCTCCTTTTTTTTTTTGTCCGAGAGTAAAAATCCATCTGTGGGTCCCCTCTGTGTGATAAGACTAAAACCTGAAGCTCTCGTCCTAGTGTCCCCGTAAATATCCACATATCACACAAGCAGAACAAGATGTCAATTTAAAACTGAAAATCGCTGCTTATCTGATTTTTGATTTTTCTGTAATTCTTAGTTAGTTTTAAGTCAGTAAAACTTAATAACCACACCGTTTATTTGTTATTTTGATTTGGTTTAAAAACAAAATAACTAAATAACGAAAGGTACACGAATTAATACACAGTGGTAGGCAGGGTTGGAGTAAATTATAATTGCGTAATTGGTAATTAACTACAATTATGTAATTATAATAGTTTTTATTGTAATCGTTACTGTCGTTATCGTAATTGAGTTCGGGTAATTGACTTTGTAATTGTAATTGTCATGAGCATTTCATAAAAACTGTAATTTACAAAGTAATTAAATATAAAACTAAGGAACCATGTTATAGTTCTATTGTTTACAAATAGGCCTATGTAGTAAACCATTATTAAAATATGTTTATTTATGTTTATGTTTATTCATGCTAACAGACAGCTAACACAATAATATTTATTTATTTATTTATTTCAGACTCAGTAGTTGTGATTAGTTTTAATTTAAATTTAGAAATTGAGAACATGATTGTAATTGATTTCAGGAGGAAAATAATAACAGCAATTTTAACTGTAATTGAAAAAGATGCTGGTTAATCGTAAATGAGTTGTAATTGAACATGGATAATTGAAGACAATATTACATTTTAAATATGTAATTGACCCTGGCTGGAGACTAATAGTGCACATACAGCAGAACTGTGGGTAGCGCGTGCAGCAGTCATGCCCTGATGTGCAGCGTCTGATCGCAGGTTCTCGTTCAGGGAAGGAGGGTTCTTCTTATCCGCGGCTCGGTTCAGGCTGCTGTGGGAGAACACAGAGTAGCCGACACCTGAGGAAGACAACAGGATGTTACCTCTGCTCTTTCAGCCACAGACTATATTCTGGCCGGGGCGGAGTACCACATTATGGTCCCTGTGTTCTAGGACTGGGCGACATGGACCAAAACTCCTATCTCCATATTTTTTCTCAAAATGGCGATATAAACGATATTAATCTCAATAACTGTAATTCAAATGAAGTCTTACCGGAAAGACAATTGATGGTTAAATTTGCTGATGCTAAATGCCACACAGGCACATTTATTAACACATGGTTACACAAAATGTGCCACTTTGGGCTTTTTCTCCTGTGGCTTGTTTGTATTAGTCAATCAGAAATCTATCCAACTGTGCTTGTAATGCTTTTGAGAAGTAGCGAAAGTAGCAACTCCTAAAATGAGTATTTTAAAACAAAATAAGCTCCCAAATATGGAAAAATTGTAAAGAAGGACACTGTTTGACTATACTCTATGAATAATATTAAATACTTGTATGATGTGATTTGTACTGTGTGATTGTATGAATAAGAACAAGTTAAAAGATATAGATGTATCTCCATATAGACGATATTGTAATTTTCTATACCGCCAAAATAGAAAACTCGATATATCTTGAATCACAATATATTGCCCAGCTCTACTGGGTACAAACATCTAGTTGGGTCCTTACTTTAAGTTATGTACACTTTTTATTTTTTGGCCGAAAACTATACCAGTATTCTAGCATTATTATATAATCTTTTGTTTTTCCTCACAATATTATAATGACTCCTTATCCATTGCTTGTATTTTATAAATCTGTTCTACTATATTTCAGTGGTTTATTGAATATTGTGTTTGTGACATACTTTTGCTACAATTTAGTGGCTCACGTTTTTTTTTTTTTTTTTTTTTTTTTTTTAAATCTGGTTAATAAAAAGTAAATATAGAATGATTAGAATCATGAGGACACCTACTGAAGATTTGGTGGCAGCAAAATTTTGTCTTTGTTTAAAATCGCTTTTAAAATTAATTCTTATTTCCGATTAATGCGCAAGAGTGCACGTACCTAATTTCAATCGAAATAACATATTGCCTAAAAACGATGTGACAGCTTTAAAGCTCACCTCTAAAAAACTGAGTAAGCAGTTTATTTCCATCATTTAACCTTCTTTCCCTCTCGTTTCTTTCCTTGCGTTTTTGGCTATTTGGTTTTCCTTTCTTGAGGAAAGACATACTTTCCTGCTGCTGTCTATCTCACATCCACAGTTCAGACTACCTGCCACAGCAGAAGAACATGTGGGTCATACCATTTGCACTGTTTTAAAGAGGGTGGTAACTAAAGGGCATGTGCTAAACAACCAGCTTATTTTCACATAATCTAAACAAAATGTAAAATAAAACTGTAAACAAACGACATCAAATAAATCACATACACGTAATGATTAAAGTAATGCATGAAATAAGTATTAACACAGCAAATTAAAAGAACTGCACAAATCAACTCAATTCCTCTTAAAAAGGAGAGAACATTAAATAGTTGGTTAGATGGAACTACTATATATATTCCCAATTCTTTTTTAAACAGAGACCTCTAGTGGTGCATTCTGGGATCAAATAAAAAAAACTCCCCAATTCCCACCTGGGAGAGGGTACAGTCCAATCAGTGGGGTTTTATATTATTGTTTTATAGGATTTACAATGTATTCTATTTAAATGAATGTGGCCTGAGCACCAGAGGTAGAGAAAAAGAAACCGACCCCATCATTAAAAAGCAGAAAAAGGAAATCGTTGACCATAAACTTGCTTTTTCAAAAAAGGATAAAAAAACAAATCCACTAATGGTAAGAGGAGCGAACAACATTTTTGACTATTGTGACTGTTTCAAGCTCATTTCATTGGGAGAAGATGGGTTGATTTGTGTGGTTTTTTTTTTTTGTCATTTTGTGTTTTGTAGTTGTCGCTAATGGTAGTGTTGTAAATTAATTTGATTTGATTTTAACACAACAGCAATGTTATTATTTTAGTATTTTTTTACAGTCATTTTGTGTCATTTTGTTGTCCTTTTGCAGAGGTAGCAAAAGTACTAGTGTTCAGTACTCAAGTAAAAGTATAGATACTTGAATAAAAAAATGACTCGAGTAAAAGTTAAAGTTGTTGAAGTTGCTCCAACATATCTACATTCATAAGAGAGTAGCAGGCTACAGCTGCTGTTGGAAAGCCCCAGATTTGGTTAAAAATGGTCATTTGGATCATTACTTAAACTTACACAAACAAACTGGAATCAAGATGCACTCACAATTATAAAGCTTACAAGAACAAGTACTCACCTGATGTCCGCTCACCTGAGTGTGGAGTCATGAGTGCAGGACTGGTGCTGGCTGCTCTGGATCCTAAAGTTTTAAAGCCAGACTGGGAATGCTGGGAGGCTGTGGCTGAACATGAATAGTTGGAGAATGTGTTGTCACAGCCTGCAGACACCATGATCTGTGCTTCTGATGAGAGCAAAGACGGAGCCTGGAAGATAAAGACATTACAGTTTGTCACAAAGAAGACCCAAATGCTATAAATCCATAAATATCTCCTTATTTATAAGTGTAAGTATTAGTGACTGTCAGAGGTAATGAATTACAAGTACTCACATTAACTCATTCAGTGCCAGCCATTTTCAGATTTTCTACCCCCCTCAGTGCCAGCCGTTTTTGAGCATTTTGACTGATTTTAAAGACGCACAGAATATTTTCTACTATGACTATCTGAAATCTGACACCAGATTCTGAACGATTAAAGCCTCTACTTTCTACTGTCACCTATTATTTTGCTATCTGGCTCGCAGGCTGGGGGTATTTTGTACTCCTCCTCCTCCCGACACGCAGGGATGACCCGTTTAGTTGATGGTTTTATCTCACCATCGCAACATTATCAATAATTCACTCAGGTCCACACATGTTCTGTGTTAGTATGTGGAGCTGTGAGCTGCTGGATATGTCACAATATCACTCTGTAGCGCCATAATCTCCCTCGTTCCTGCTTCTTCCTGCTTTGCTGGGTAGCATCAGTGGCTAATCTCTCATCTAAAGGTGTACTGCTGCCATCTTCAGGGCACAGTTGGTCACTACAACACCCCACACCTTAGATATTGATGAGGGGCCTCCGCCAGGGTGTTTTCTAGTAATCCCCATGAAAAAACGCAAATGACGAGTTATCTCGTCAATGGCACTGAGTGTTTGGATTTGAAATGATGAGTTATCTCGTCAATGGCACTGATTGAGTTTTGGAATTGCTTTTATGGGTACTTGTACTTTTTTGAGTATATTTCTTTAAGCAAATGCATCACATCATAGCCGACCAATCAGATTAAACGTAATGCACGGACCCAAAACAGCACTGACTAGAGGTTATTTTGTCAGTTTTATAGTTAATAAATGTAGCGATACTGAAAGTGTGATAATTTTATTATTTTGAATTCAATTCAATTGTACATTTTGACAAACCTTTTATTTTATACATGATGCCTTTGTGGAAAATAAATTGTGCAAGATTTCATCTCTTCTCTTTCCTTATACATGAGATGTTTACTGTATGCAAGGGAAACGTGGCAAGATTTATTACCAATAATAAACGTGGGGGGTGAAAGTAACTAGTAACTTTTACTTTGAGTACTATTTAATATATTTAAGTATTTTATGTATGACTTACTTGTACTTGAGTACAATTTCAATCAAGTAACAGTACTTCTATCTCTGGTGACTATGTGCATGCGTGCATGCATGCATGCGTGCGTGTGTGTGTGTGTGCACTGACGTAGAAACAAGGACGAGCCACAGACAGATCCACTCCCTCGCTGAGCAGACAGTGTTCTGCAGCCGTCTGCATACAGTCCTCTGTGTCTAGCTCTGATCCGTCCAGGCCAAGGCCTTTCCTCCTCAGAGTCTGATGTAAACAGTGCACACGCATCATTAAAGACTGTTAATAATCTGTGATACGCCCATCGTTGGTCACACATAAATAAATTCATTGCAATGAATCAGCAGGCTGTATATCAGACATGCATGGCAACTGTTATCACAGCAGGGCCACAAAAAAAGGGATTGTGTCAGATCCGAGGGTCACATTATCAACTTTCACGTCAGCATTTATGGTTGAATAATGAACAAGCTGAGCATTAACACATGAAAAAACACAGCGTTTTATATATATCAATTTGTGTATCTTTGTTGTTGTTTTGTATGTTTTTGAAGTTTTTTAGTGTATATTTTTATGACAATTCATGCATTTTTGTTGTCATTTTGTATACTTTGCTGTCATTTTGGGTATTTTTGGTAATTTTGTCTGTTTAGTTCTCGTCTTGTGTTGTTTGTTTTTACTTTGTATGTATTTAGAGCCAATTTGTGTATTTCTGTTGTTATTTTATAAATTATTGTATTTTACATACCATTTTTGTGTATTTTCTGTCATTTCCGATGTGGTTTTCTGTATTTTTGTTAGTAATATTGTGTATTAGTCCACCATTCTGTGTATTTTTGCAGTTCTTTCATGTTTTTTTTGCGTCATTATGTGTGTTTTCTGGGTCATTTTGTGCATTTATTCTAGGGGCCGCACAGAATTATTCTGGGGGCCACATGTGGCCCCCGATCCGCCAGTTGCTCATGTCTGCTGTATATGATGACATTAAATGAACGTAACATAAGATAACATGAAAACAATCAATGAGAAAAACACTAGTTTTTAATTCCTTAATTACATAAGATGAATAGAAATAGGAAAATAACTTAATATAAGTATATAAAACAATACACCCTCTCTGGTGTGATTTAGAGCTCTGCATGCCCAAACCCTTTATGTCTGAAACTCAAACTGTGTGAGCGTTAAAACAACATTGAAATAAAGGAAAATTGCAAGATTTAAAGCAAATAGGTTTAAAATGACTGCTTTAATTTAGTTTTTTAAAGATGGCATTTAATTACTAACTCACTCTATGTATTTATATATGAACAGCTTCAAGCCAACGACGCAGTTGAAATGCATTACATTAGGGCTGAGCAATATATATTCATATCTCTAATATTTTTCCGAAAATGGTGATATACAATGTAAATTTCAATAATTTTGATTCAAATAATGCCACACAGGTTCAGTTATTAACAAACAGCTGCACAAAATGTGCCACTTTTGGCTTTTACTACTTTAAAGGACAGCACGTGTGAGTGAGATCTGTAATGTGGCTTGTTAAGGGGAAAGCGCTGGGTTAGGACGCACTCAGAAATCCATCTAACTGTGCTTTTCATGCTGTTCCAAGAAGTAGTGAAAACAGCCACTACTGAAACAAGTGTTTTAAAACTAAATAAGTTATAATATATATATATATATATATATATATATATATATATATACACTACCAAAACAGAAAACTTGATATATCTTGAATCTCGATATATCACCCAGCTCTACATTATATATAAGATTAAATCGGGGCTTTCGCCTTTAATTGGCCATGTGATGTTATTACATTAATGGAATTTGTCCTCTGCATTTAACCCATCCCTGAGGAGCAGTGTTTTGTTCAAAAGTAGGTGGGCACATTCTTCATTAAACAAACATTAAAACGACTACGGTAATAAGTAGTTCTGTTTTGTAAACAACAGGGTTGTGTAATGGCGTGTGAGAGTCCTGGTTAACTGGTCACTGGTACCTCCAGTATGTCTGTGTTGGTGCGGCTCTCGTGCGGCTCACTGTACTCGGTGTATTTCAGCAGCACTTTGTCCATGTCTGTGCTGGCGTACTGGAACAGACGGTTTGTGCTGTTGAAGATGATGAGGGCGATCTCACAGTCACAAAGAACGCTCAGCTCATAAGCCTTCTTCATCAGACCAAACTTACGCTTAGTGAAGGTCACCTGATGTCGAAAAGACACAGATGGTTAGCAACGCTAGGGCACATCAAGGAGAAATGATCTCTATACAACCCAACAATAAATGTTTACATCGAGGCGACTAACCACCAGGGGTGTCAAACTCATTTTAGTTCAGCTTGATCTCAAGTGGGCCACAGACTTTAATGCTTGAAAACGAGTAATTTAAACATTATTGTGTCATAGTTTGCACATGAAATATAAAATATGTACAAAAATGATAACATCCAAGCAATAAGTGATAGATATCAGTCTCAACAGGGTCTTTACTTTAAATTTCCTAGATTTTGTGACCAATTTCTATTAAATTAAGGATAATTGAAGGATTTTGTATGAATTTTTACATTAAAAATTAATGCAATAATGCTTTAAAAGCACCAGGAAAACTGTGAGCCCCTGCAAATATTGTTGAGTTTCATTTACACAATGATTCATGAGTTCTATTTTTTTTTTACTTTATCCTGTGGGCTGAATTGGATGCTCCAAAGGGCCGAATTTGGCCCTCGGGTAAAAGACAGTAAAAGCTCAAATAAAATAATGTCAAGAACTCATCAAACAAATGGCCTAAACTACTGTACTGTGTGTTTTAGATGCTGCACTGTTCATATATAAACATTATATAACAGCTAGTAGGAAGAGATTAATTATGACCTATTGAGGGGATACATATATGCATTTTATTTCAGGGGCCACATACTGACCAGTTTGATCCCAGGTGGGCCACAGATTTTAGCTGGAAAAATAGTAATTTCAACATTAATGTGCCCTAGTTTGCATTTCCATGTATAAATTACATATAAAGTATATCATAGACTGACAATATACAGCATTAAGTGACCTTAAACTTACATTCAATTACATTTCCTTGGAACAATTGTTATTTCATTTAGTAAAGTATTTTAAGAAAAATTGCAGGATTTCGAAAAAATGTAGTTTTTTTCATCAATTTGACATTAAAAAATGTCTACCATCATGTGACATAAGCATGGGAAATGTGTTAATTTGTATCCATGTGTATTTGGAGGGGTTGAGATATCTACAACTGAATTATTTTATCATTTTTTACAATCACAATTTTGCAATGTCTTTTTTCTGTCATTTTTACTTTTCCTGCGGGACGATTTAGATGCTCTAAAGGGCCGGATTTGGCCCTCGGGCCTTGAGTTTGACACACGTGTCCTAACTGGTCTACAAGCTGCAAATATCTAAAACTTTAATACTTGAATGTTCCCATCCGTCCCACCCTGGATGTCACAACAGTCCCACCCTGAACTCTAAGATGTAATTATTATTATTTTTTAATTATTATTATTACATTTTTCATTGACTGATCTTTTTAAGTGACAATAACCAGACTGACTAATTAAAAACTATATGATTTTTTTTACATATTTTCATCAAATAAAAAAATGAAGCATTTTTGCCAAATCTGACGTAATTGAACTAATGTGATCATGTGTGTATTTACAAATGTTAATACCATCCAATATCAGGTTGATCCATGAGAGCTGAATCTTTAGAAAAAAAATGCATAAACTATATTAATTAATACATTTAGTTGACAAAACTAGTCTATCACGGAACTAGTTCTGATAACTACATTTTGACTAAAACTAAACCAACATTTGCAGTCTAAAAGAACACTGTACCTGTCGATTCCTTTGGTCAGGAATACGAGAGATTTGTATCTTCTTTCTTCCCATTTTTCTCGCCCTCTATACGAAAAACACCTGTGGGAAACAACAACATCACACATTAGATTATTTCAAAGAAACCACAAAAACCTTCAGTGATAAAACACAAACACAATAAATATCTGCCACAAAAGACTAAAAACAAACGCCATCAATCTAACAGAAACACGAGCAAACAGTGTATTTACTCCCCGACTTACTGAATGGTATAAGCAGAATGACCTTTAACGCACGACAACACTCACGCCATCGCCCTTAGTGGAACTACAATGAGCTTCTGTGCTGATTCCAGCGACAACAATACAGATGTTGAGGAATCCAGCTGACATTCATTCACATCTGGGGGGAAAATGAAATCTGATTGGTTTTAGGGAATCTGGTCCCTCCCTTTTGGTAGAGGTTGGGTTTATTTTTTACCAACGTGAGGCAGTGACATCTAAAGTTAGAACCTACTCTCGCAGGGCTGGACGTCCACACACACACACACACACACGCACACGCACACGCACACGCACACGCACACGCACACGCACACGCACACGCACACGCACACGCACACGCACACACACACACACACACACACACACACACACACACACACACACACACACACACCAGAGTGTGTGTTTCCCCTTAGGGACCTGCAGGCACAGTGCTTGGTGCACCTAGTAGTCCATTATACAATCCACAGCCGCTTTTTAGAGCTTCAGCAAAGCAACGGCTCAACAATAACAGTTGTGTGTTTGAAAGATGACTGACGCTAAAAGCCACCCACTCATCTCCCATGCACTGCCAGGCAAGGAGCGGGAAATATTGGATATGAACAGGCAGGAGAAGGCACACGGTGTTATTGGGCGCCGATTGTAAAGTTGCACACGCTAAAATAAACAGCAACTTTTTGCAACAAACCACATTTACAAAACATATGTGATTTTTTTAAAGTTACTTTTGACCAGATTTACAGCAATATTTGTAAAATTTGTGATTTTTTTTTCTCGTAAAAATATAATGTCAATGTTACATTTCAGTGTTAAATATAAATCTAAATGTTAAATGCCAAATCTAAATGGTAAATGTGCATATTAGCTAAATATTTAGTTTCACCTGTGACATTTAGATTTAACATTGAACATTTAGATTAAGATTTAACATTTAAATTTAACATTTATATTTACATTTAATATTTAACATTAAGATTTAACATTGACATTATATTTTTACGAGAAAAAAATATCACAAATTTCACAAATATTGCTGTAAATCTAGTCAGAAATAACATTAAAAAAATTCAAAAATGTGGTTTGTTGCTAAATGGTGCTGCTCATTTTAGCATGCCCCATACAATGTGTGTATTTCTACGGTGTGAGAATGTCCTTTATTTACACTCACACACAAGCTGTTCTTCTTTTTTCATCTTAGAACAATGGGTGTCAAACTCATTTTAGTTCAGGGGCCAAATACGAATCAATTTATCTTAGGTGGGCTGCAGATTTTAGAAGAGAAAATGAGTAATTTAGTCATTATTGTGCTCTAGTTTGCACATCCATGGATGTATAAATACATTATAAACTAGAACTGCAAGCAGTTATGAAAGGGGGCCAAGCCTTCCCGTGCGACTCGGCCCCCAGGTTTCGCGGAGCCCGTGGAAGTACGTCACAAAGGATGACGGGCTTGAGGTGAGCATCAGGACACAGGCCAACGTGCCGTTTGCTGTGAACAGGTGGATACGAAGTTTTGGAAGATGTGATTTAAAATGTGAAAGTTACAAGCCAAAATGCGTTTGCACCCAATATAGCACCACCTAGTGGCGCACATTTTGGTATGGGTGATCTGTGTACTGTTATATATGTACCCTGTAAATTTCACATCCCTTACCATAATAATTCAGCTGCAATAAAAGTTTGTTTATTTTTATGTTATGTTGTAATAAGCCACACCCACTTCGACCAATCACAATTAACTTTGATATACGGCCCCAGGAGCAACCCAAGGTCATACCCACCAAATTTGGTAAAAATCGATCATGCCATTTATGAGATATAAATTTCCCATATTTGCAGTGCCCCCTAGTGGTGTAAATTATTAAAATTGCTCATACCCTAACCCCCAATTTCCACTGGATGCGGCTCCGCTGCGTTACGTCACCGCTGCGCCAGCGGAGCTGATTGGTTTCTACTTTATTCTGTGTTAATTTCCACCGGGTCCGCTGCGGTGCGTGTTTGCTCCTTCCCAGCTGTGGTAGTCCGGTGCCCTCCGCCAGATATACGCAGGGCTTCTATTTCCGGCGGATACCGGAGCACGACGCATCAATCAGCACAGAGCAAATGAAGCTAAGCAGGAAATTAAGCACATACTCCGCAATAAAATATCGGGTTACTTTTCAAAATAAAACACTTCAGATTATATTTCAAGTAACTACATCACCAAAACGTCATAATGTGTAAAAACAAATTCACATTCACTATATTGTTTCCTCTCATACTGTAACTGTGCTGTAAACTGCAACAACTTTGATTTAGTTCATGTTTTACTGGTGCAGTTTTATCTCTTCTCTGTTGGCTGTTGATAAAAAATGTGGCAATGACAAATCCAGAGAGTCCAACCGTCATGTTCTCCTTCGTTAGGAACACTGACCTGTTCATCTGTTTATTGTTGTGTTTATAACACATACAGTACATTTAACCGAGTTCTCGCACGATTATATAAATATCATGAGAACTGCTCTGTCTCGTGACGTCACAGTCGTTCAACCGGAGCGCGCTCAAAACGCAACCGGTGGGGATTACCGGACGGTGGACAGCCGGAAAAAACCGGATCGGTGCCATGGCGCAGCGGAGACGTATCCAGTGGAAACCCCGGGTTACAGTCACATGCCGACCAAGGATCTCAGGTGTGGTGTTGTTAGCATTTATTTTGACAGAGATATGCAACAGTTATACATTTTTATAGCGAGCTTGAAAACTTCACTTAGTAATTATTCACGCATATTCTCCCCGAACAAATTTCTTTCATCACCTTTAGATCAGGTCTAACTGAAAACTCTACGTGCCAAGTTTCACGCTGATTTGACAAAATCCCAAGGAGTAGTTTAAAAAAGTATGTTTTACAGTTTTTGCGTTTTTGCTCCGACAAAAGTTTAGGCGGAAATGGGCGTGGCCAAGCCCAGGTGATTCAGTGCAGTTCAAGGAATCTGTGGATATGAAGTTTTTAAATATGCAACAAACAGTGTGGGAGTTATGGGCCAACACACGTTGACCTTTGTTATAGCGCCACCTGCTGCCGGTTATATTTGAATTTTTGCGTCCAAGGTCCCCTGGGGGTTTTGGACCCATCCTCCAAAGGGCACCGCCCTCCCTGGCATGGTTTATCCTGCAGCACAACTTTTACCAACGAACCAATAAAGGGTAAGAACATATATAATAATAATCGGAACGACGACAATAGGGTTGCTAGCACCGCTGGTCCTAGGAACCCATACGTGGTTCCCTGGCCCCGCGTGCTTGGCCCCCTAAATATGTATGGCACTGATAATATCAAAGTAAAAAGTGACAGATACAACTCCCTGCAGCATCTTCACTTTCAATGTATTAGATAAAGTTGCAGGATTTGGTCAAATTTGACAGTTCTTTTAACAATTTGAGAATCAAAATGACTGCCATCATGTATCAGATATCGACAACTGAATTAGTTGGTAATTTATACAACTATTCATGTTTTCTCTGACCCTTTTGCTTTCTGCTGCGGGCCGTATTGGACGCTTTAAAGGGCCTGACTCGGCCCCTGGACCTTGAGTTTGACACGTGCATCTTAGAAGAACCTTCACCCCCTTTCTACAGTGGTAGGACTGAGAACAAGGGAACATACATTTAAGGTTAAGAAGATGTTTAGGAGTATGATCAAATGTATCTTCATGATTACACTTCCATTCCTCTGACCTGCCTGTAGAGAGATTTTTTTTTATTAGTCTCATGGCTTTTGGCGGGTTTTCCCCCGTCTTTCTTCACAGTCTTGGACCTCACTATATTTAGTAGCCTGGCCGTCCTGAGCGGATATGCTGCCCATGTTCCCACGACCCCTAAAGTGCTCGCTGTCCTTCAGTGTAACCTCCGCAGACAGGCATCAGGGGCATTTGTGGAAGAATCCACCTCATCACTGTTGTGATGACCTTATAAAGTCCTGTGATATCCAGTGTGCACGACACACCTTAACCATGACGGTGGTCAATGAGGTCCTTGTCATAGAGGAGGATCAAAACAGCAAAATACCACTTTTGATATGTAACATATCAGCTATTAAAGGGGGAATCTTCTCTCAATTAAATGATTCAGTCTAATATTATTAACAATAGTGAGAAGAGAAGGAAGTGGGTTGTCGGTGACAAACTTGCAAATATGTATATCAATGACTTTCCCAGATAGGACTATTGCACCCACAGCAGCATCATGAGTCCCCAGAAATGTGCAAAATGACTCATCATAAAACATAAAATTACAACATAGACAGACAACAATCACTTGAAAACACAGAAAATAACAAAAATACAGAAAGCAACCGAGAAAACAAAAAAAAAATGCACAAATCAACAACAAAAATGCAGAAAATGCCAGAAAAATACAGATTTAAAACAAGAAGACAAAAAATTACAAAAGCACAGATAATGACTCAAAAAACACACTAAATGACTAAAAACTGACAAAACATCAAAAACCACAAAGACAAAAATAAATAAATACAAAAACCCTTTTTCCCCCTAAATGGTCTGATTGGTCATTAGTCTAAATGCTGACATGAATGTTGATCATGTGGCCCTCAGATCATATATAATCGCATTTTTGTGGCCCCTGTTATGATAGAGTCACCCATCCCTGAACTAGGTTATTAAAATTTAAATTTAAATAATGTAAAATTTTAGTTTTCACTATTATTTTTAAATAAATTATTGAATATATAAAATAAAAGTGTTTTAACTAATTCGAAAATTGGCCTATAGCTTACGTGTGTTCGAATAAATTATATATCGACAATACGTTTTGAAAAAATAATTTTTATTAAACCAATTGACCAGGGACTCGAGGAATGCAGGGTTCTGTACCTCCAATAAGGTTAAGAACCACTGGATGATCTTATAATTTACAGACAGCTACTCCACCAGTCCAACTCATTAGCACATCTGGCAAATTAGCCATTCACATGGAAACCACTTGGAATAATAAATTAAACATGCATTAAATCATAACTGAATCATAACATAATCTAATTGCTAGAGCAGACATGGGCTCATTTGTAAATTGTTGCATTTACTGGTTCAATAAACTGGAAGAGATTAAAATTCTGATGTAGCTGGTTATGATTTACAGCCTGCATAAACAGGACTGAATCGTAACCACTAGAACGGACATGGGCTCGTCTTTGAACGGTCGCATTTACAGACCTTAGAGTCGCTGTTAGCTTACCAGTAAACAGGAGGATATTTGTCACCTTTATAATAAGTGCTGACGAGGTCACTGGGAGTGAGGCCCAAGGCCAAGGCAGGCTGACTTGATAATAATGTATCATGTTTTTCTGCAGTCAGTGCCTTCTCCTCGCCCTTCTCTCTCTGCTCTGTTTCAGTTGTCGTGAAGCTGATGATGGCAGTTCCTGATCTGTGGTTCACGGCTCAACTAGTCTGGGACACTGATGTTCTATCTCTCTATCCTGTTCTGTTGGTCCTTCTGTCCATTAACCCCAACCAGTCACAGCAGATGGCTGCCACCTCTGAACCTGGTTCTGCTGGAGATTTCTTCCTGTTAAAAGGGAGTTGTTTCTTCCCACTGTCGCTAAATGCTTGTTCATGTGGATCTTGTTGTTTTTTTTTCATTATTATGAATTTTATATTTTGATAAGCGCATTGAAGTGACTTTGTTGTAATTTGCGCTATACAAATAAAGTTGAATTGAATTAGCTAAATAATTCAATAAAAATACAGATACATAAACAAAAGTTAAGAAAAAACAAGAACAATAGACAAGAAATCTTGAAAAAAATTAATAAAATTTTACCCTGCTCTAAAATAGAATGTTACCCATCAAAACAGGATAGACGTGATTAAAATGTCTTCAAAAAATAACATCAAATTGAATTTATACATTTTCCTTGTAACGACCAAATGTTAAAAACATTTAAAGATTCAGTAAGAATACGTGTTTAATTGTGTTTCTGAAAATGTAAAAATAAAATGTAAAAATGAAGAAGCTCCTCCTCCTGACAATCCTGGCTCCTCCTACCCTATAAGAATGTGAGAATGTGAGCTCCTCCCTCTCAAACTACCTCACAGCTAAAACAAATGCTGCAGTTTAATATAGAATATACATTATACTTTAGTGTCATATATGTAAAGCTACATACACTAAATGTGTTCTCTGCATTTAACTCCTCCCTGAAGAGCAGTGGGCAGCCACGGTGTAGCGCCCAGGGAGCAGTTAGGGTTAATATAAGAGACTGATCAACATCCCAGTGTGATGAACCAAGGAGATTAGAACCAGTGACCCTCCGATTACAAGCCTGCTCCTTTAACACTAGTCCCTTTATTCACAGATAATATATTTACTTTCAGTATATAGATAATCCTAAGCGCTCACAATCAGTTCCACTTTTAGTAGCTGTTATATCGCGTCATGTTGCCTTTGACATGATCTGACGTGTTTGTGACCCAATTTTAAAAATGTACCTGTATTTCATTCAAACGATGTTCTAGTTCACTACTGATGCCAGTATGTCTTCAAAAATATAATGAAAACAAAAGTGATGTTATTTGGTAAACGTAAGGAGAATGTACAATTTCAAATCAAAATTGACAATATTGAAATAGAAAGAGTATAAATTCCTAGTAGTGATTCTTAGCCACAACATTAGCTGGAGACCACAAATAAACAGTATACATACTAAATTAGCAAAAAAACATTGCTATTATGGGTAAGTGTAGGTATCTATAGGACCAGCAAACTCTCCTCATCTTGTGCTATTTGCACATATTTCCGAACCTCAGTTACTGCACGAAGGTCTGGGGAAATACATACAGTAATTACCTAGAGACTGTATTTAAACTACAAAAAAAAGAAGCCATTTGGATAGTGCATAACGTTGGGTTCAGGGACCATACTAACACATTGTTTATAAAATCTACCTTTCTAAAACTTGAAGATCTAGTAAACTAAAAGTGATTTTAATCGTATTTAAAGCGAGGGCGAACCAACTTCCTAGCATCATCCAACTATTATTCATCAACAGAGAAGGCGGATATAATTTGTGGGGAGCGCTTCATTTTAAGGTGCAGTGTGTTCGTACTACCCTCAGGAGCCAATGCGTCACTCGAAGAGGTGTGGACTTAAGGAATGACTTAAAGGATGAATTAAAAATGGCTGTAAATTTACATCAATTTAAAAAACAATATAGGATAAGTATCTTAACGCAATATGCCAAATGTAACCGCTAAGCGTGAACTTGTCGGTGTCTAATACTACTAAATGAGTATAGGATAATAGAATCATATCATGCTGACAACTACTGTCACCAACGTCTCCACGTGATCCGTTATAATTAAAGTGGTGTAGGCTTCAGCCTACTCCTTTTCAGCTTCCATTACTGTGTAATGATGTGATCTCTGTAAGTAAATGAATGTAAACAGCTTAAATAAACTAAACTAAAAACACTTGAAAGTTGTGCCAAAACCATAGCAGATGTTGAGTTTGTAGCTTTTTCCAGAGAAACACCCAAAGACTTTTCCGCTTCGGCACCGTCTTTGCATTTGTCCACGGAATTTCCAATCCCACAATGCAAAGCGTAAAATTCTTCAAGTTCAAGTCACACACATGACCTTTTGTCAACAAACCCAATATTTGTGACGGAGTCAAAAACAATCTTTGACATTCGTTTGTGAGTAAATTCTGAGGCCGATACTCTGTCTTTGTGTTGATAACTTGATATGGATTGTTGCCCTCAGCTAACCTCAAACTGAAAAGCAGAATTTGGTAAAATGTTGCTGGTGGATGACACATTAATGCAACAATAATCAATTCCTTTATGATTCCAGTTTACCCAATAACTGATATCTGACTTTGAGGAGATGGCGCGTTCATGCCACAAAGGTCAATCAATCTCATACTGGTTTCTTCCAATGGACACGTACTGTACTGGATACCATTGTCATCACATCTTAGTACATAGAGATGCTGCATGACTGTTACGTTCCTTGTGGTGGTGTTGAGGAGTAAGGGAAAGGAACAATAACAAAACCAGGACAAAAGACAAGGAAACAGAAATAAGGTTGTGTTTATATATTAAACAAAATAAATACTTCATCAAACCAAATATTAACTGTTGAACCAAAAGAGAACCTTCAATAAACCACACGTCCAACATGAACCATCGACTGAAGTTCCACAGACAAACTACCTCCTCTCACAGGAGTATCACCTGAGCACACACGCTCAATCACGCTGACCAGACAGACCATGGCTGCATCTGAATAGTCCCTCCTATCTCCTTTCCTATCTACTGTTCCTTAACCCCGTGGATGATATCACTCACGGGTTTTAAGGAAAGGTGTTAAGAGAGGAGTTAGGAAAAGGCCATCACGTTTGCTTTGACAATCAGAAACACTTCCACTATGGTGACGTAATAATCTGACGGCCACGAAGGTTAGTGACATCTGCCGTGGTGAAATAACTACCGGTACACATTTCTGAAAATGGACTAAAAGCTCATTTATAACACTTTCCTCTGATATAATCTGAAATATCACAAGGTTTGAATGTAAATCAAAGGAAAAGAGGCTACCAGGCTACAAGGAACCAAGGTGAAACCAAAAGAACGTCACATTGAGAATGGTTGCTCACATTCACCTTCCACTAAGAAATATGAATTATGATGAATAAAAAGTGTTTAAAAATGTCTGTATTCTTATTCTTGAACCACAGAGTGTCTATTTTATGCCAGTTATAATCTGATAATATGTCTTACATATAGTATAATATGGGTTTTAGATTATTTAAAGTTGTTTGAGGCATATTATTGCATTGGTAACTTACATGATCTCCGTTACATGTCAGCGCTCAGGTGTGCGTGTCCCTTTAAATGTTGTTGCCGCAAGGAATTGTGGGTCAGCATTATCTTGTCTCCTTTGGTAAAGGATGCATCAGCGCTTCCTAGGCTAAAGGAGGTGAAAAAAGGAAGCATTCAGCCTCCTTTCGTGAGCTTAAAGAGAACTCGGACGCTCTTTATCATGACCACCACTTAAACACTTGCGGGGGTGAAGGAACAGTGGATAGGAAAGGAGATAGGAGGGACTATTTGGATGCAGCTCATGAGTCCTCACCACCTGATCAGTAGCTGATCAGCTGCACCTGCTTCAGCTGGGTGGGGAAAAGGGCGTGGCCTGCTGGGACAGGAATTTGGCAGACACACAGCAGAGCACGTAACAATGACACTGACTGTCCTATCAATATCCACCATGTCGATATGAAGAATTGAAGGTTGTCCAACCCCGTACATGCTGGTGTATCAAAAAACGTTGACAAAGAAGTGTGACATTCTCCTGAGGCCAAGTTAAAAATGACGCAGGACAAAATTGTCACTGTAAGATGTCAGTCATGATCAAATCAAGGCAGAATTGTATTTAAAGATGTGCAAATCCATTGCACTTTGCACTTTGGCAGCTTGCTTGTCCAAGAGCAAGTTGTGCAGGTGCAAATACCTGGTCCAGCATGTGTGACCAAACAGATATTTCTGGATATATGGTCAATCTGACCCCAAGGATATTTGCCTCCAAAAATGATTTTCAGAAAATTGTTGAACAAATTTTTGAGTCAGGCACTTTGTTTACTTGTTGAATACATAAATAACCCCTTGATAATGAAACGCTGACCTGTTCTCTGGTGCCACCATCAGGTCATCAAGCCTAAATTAGAATTAGTTTATGTTAAATAGTTTTCACTCAAATCTTCCCAAATTTACTGGCAACATTAATGACCACAAGAGTGTGAACCATATTGGTTATGGTGATAATATGACCTTTGCGGCAGCGCCACCATCAGGTCAATGGGGATGTAAGGTTACACATGGGTCATACACAAACAGCAAAGTTTTTCAAGGCTAAAACAGCTTGGGGTCAAATTGACCCCAGAGAAAAACCAATGCATGCAATATGTGTTGAAAACATATTGCCATGATCATTTTATGCTTAATTGTATCCATCAAATTAGGAAAAGTCATGAAATATGAAGCAAACAGTGACGTGCCGTAAGCACGAGGGTTAAGTAGGCGGGGCGTTGCAAATCGAGACCACCAATGTCGACACCAATGACAATTTCATGTTTCTGCTGGCAAGTGTTACTCAAACAAAATCAACATCATAAACACCATTAAAGAAACATAAACAATTATTTAATATAGCCTCCATACTCTCCCAACAAGATATATCTCATGACACTGCAGCGCATCCATTGCTTGTGTTGAAAACACAGAAACGTGGAGAAAATGACAACAACAACAACTCAGAACAGCCTCAGTGAGGAGCATCCACAAAGCCAATCCTTCCTTTTGTACCATTCACTGTGGAAAGTACCAACAATTTTCTGACTTTACCTTTGCTGAAGGTCTGGTAACTCAGGTGTTGGTCTCCCATCTTTTAAAATCTGTCGTTTTTTCCTCAAGAGAAAGTTTCTTTATCGTCTCTAGCGCTGTCATCCTGTCTGTAGTGTTATCCCGTCCACTAGATAGAGAACGTAGCAGCAGCGACCACGCTGTATCAATTCACTAATGCACTGTGAACGTACGTATAGCATTTAGCATAGCACGGTTACGTCCAAAGGCAGCGTAGCAATCTTCCTTTTTACGTAAATGGTTTTCATATTGGGGAACTGACTGTGCATACACAAACACACATAAAAACATGCTATGGGGCCAGAGGCAGAGCAGCAATGTGCCTTGGGGAGAGGGTGTGGCCTCCTCCGGCCTTACAGCGGAGTGAGACTGTGCCGTACCAGGAAATAGCGCTGTTTAGTCATTTGGGCTATGAAACGCACAAAATGCTGACACTTTCAAACTTATAGGTACTGTAGGCTATCGGAAATTGAAAAATTAATAATTTATAATTATATTATAATGAAAACAAAAATAATCAAAATATCAATTCACCCTTGAGAAGGCACTGCCTACCATGCCTACCCTGACAGCATGTCACTGGAAGCAAAACAAAACAAAACATTAAATGGGGTCAAATTGACAACAAATAGGCTAAAAAGTTTAGCTTCATGAAAAAGTAAGGTACTTAAATGGTTTTTTTCCCCCATCCATCCTTTTTCTGACCCGCTTGCTCTTTTTTTGGGATTGTGGGAGTCTGCTGGTGCCTATCCTATCCTGCTCTCAAAATGACTGCAGTCATACAATAAAAGCACTGGGAAATATTGTTGAGTTTCATTTACACAATGATTCATGTTTTCTCTGTCATCTTCTCTTTCTCCTGCGGGCCAAGTTAGATGCTCCAAAGGGCTGGATTTGGCCCCCGGGCCAGAAGTTTGACACATGTGAACTAAACAGTGTTATTTTCCCAGCACATTTTGTTTTAGTCTTAGATGTAAAAGGCAGTTCATTTCATGAAATTATTAAAAAATAAATAAAAAATTGATTGATCATAATTAGAAAAATATACATATTTCACCATTAGTTGTCAAACTTTTTCTCATCATGCATTTGTTTGCATTGAGTCAAGTTAAAAAATATTGATTAAAATTAATGCTTATTTGTCAGTGTAATTGACAATACTTTAAAAGGCGCACAATGGCAACCCTATTGAGTGCTAAAAATATTGCATAAAAATAGACTCCAAAAGTGTTGGCGATAATTGGGTTCAATAAGTGCGCATGTCATTTTAAACAGAGTAAGAATAGCCTGTCTGAGCCTGAGTTGCCACACAGTCCAGTTTAATATAAGCACATAGGTGGGCAGAAATGGGACAACACAGCAACACACAGAGAATAATGCTCATTCTAACCAAAAAACAGGGCAAAACCAAGCATACAAACAGTGAAATCCAAGCACAGCATCTCACCTCAGCTGCACTCTGACCTGCTCTGTGTGTCACTGCTGAGCTGATGAAGGTGAAGATGAGGACTGTTGACTCTGGGCTGTGCAGATATATCCACCTGAGGCTGAAGCTCTGGGTGCTTCAGGGCTGCAGCTTTACAGCAACTGGATGCTCCTCCCTCTGACACACACACGCACACACACACGCACACACCAGACACAGTTTGACATCCCTTGAGAGGAGTTAAATGTGCATCTGATGCAATACATAGCAACATCCCTGTAGACGAGAATACACAGGCAGTCGATACCTCCAGGAATTTATTATTGTGACATGCTATTTGAGACAAATGCAAGTCCCAGTTAGTCAACCAACACTAATTACTTCTTATTGGTGAGGGAGGAGGTTATATGTGTGCGTGTGTTGGTATAAATGGGCCCTACCGACTTCTGTTGTATACATTTATCTCACCATATATATCAGTGTTTCTCAAATGGGGGTATGAGAGAGACAAAAAGAGAGAGAGAGAGAGAGAGAGATAAATTAACATCTAAAGCATTAAAAATATGGGGTTCCATAATGTTTATTTTTAGTTAAAAGGATAATCACCCTGAATATTACCAGCAACTCAAAAAACAACAACAAAAACACACATTATAAGAGAGAAATAGCAATGTCCCAATACAACTTTTTCACTTCTGATACGCTATCAATTTGCCCCGCCCTAAACAGCCTCACTTCCTCCCACCACCTCTGCCAATCTACCAGAAACCTCGGACCGATATCCGATATCAATATCAGATCGTGACACCCCTAGAGAAAAATATATTGAATGATAAAAAAAACAGACAAAATACACAAAATGACTCCAAAAACACACACGCACACACATTAAATGAGAGAAAAATACACAAGATCACTACAAGATACAGAAAAATAACAGAAAACATACAAAACAACATAAGAAACAACCAAACAACACACACACAGAGTTATAATAATTTAAATAATGCCAACAACAACACAAAAATGAGAACAAAAACACACAATAATATTCTTAATAAAAAAAGAACAGGCAAACACCAACAAAATACACAAAATGACACCAAAAACACACACACTGAGAGAAAAATACTTACCATTACCAGCAACACACACAGCGACAACAAAGACGCACTAACTATGAGAGAAAAATGTACACGATTACGACAAAATACACAAACATGACAGAAAAGGAGTACAAAATGACCTAAGAAACAACCAAACGACACCAAAAACACACACACTGAGAGAGAATTTAAATAATGCCAACAACACACAAAAACACAGAAAAATATGAGAAAAATATACTGAATAATAAAAAAAATACAAAAAATGACACAAAAATACACAAAATGATGATAGAAAAGATGTAATTAGAACATGAACTGAAAACACAGAGATCAGTCTGAGGAGGGAGATGACCGTAAATGATAAAAAACTATAGAAAACAAATCTAATCACGAGACACTAAATATTGTTTCATTCCACTTACAAAATGAGATTCTTTAAAATGTGTGTTATCACTCATTTATTCTATCATTATGATCTACAGTTGTTTTTTCACAGAATTCGGAGCAGAATGTTGTCGTAAGACATAAGGAGGTACTTGCATTTAAAAGTAAGAGAAACGGGGTTCTTGAGCCAAAAAAAGTTTGAGAACCACTGATATATATATGATGGAACAAGTAATGATAGATTAACTGCAAAAACAACAACAAAACAAAACGGAAAAAAAACCCCTGAGCATGCAAAATGTAAATAATAGTATTTAGTGATAATAGCATTTAGCAGAAAACACTGATATATGTAGGAAAATATATATAAAAAAACCCCAATATGAAATTGTTTATGTATATATAGACAATAATGGGCTCACCATAACAATATTTTTGAAAGAAAAAAAAAATGTAATTTAAAAAGTAATCATACTTTTATTTTACATTAACTCTGGGCATACTGACAACTCAATAGGAATATTTAAAGAAAGGCAATAAACATAAATAAGACCAGTTTTTTTCTATTTAAAGTGCAAAAAGTGTTATTTTCAAACAAATTTCTGCTTTAGTGAAGGCAACAATAAAACATGTAACTTTAGATTTGAAGCTAATTAAAATTCCATTTTAAGGTTACTATAAAAAATAATTTTCATTAAACCACAGTATTGGAATATATGGAAGCAGACTTGTAACTTAGTATTAAGTCAATTAAATGAATTGTGTTAATCTAACTTATCAACTTAATTTCAAAGAACCTAACTTATTTAGGTGTTAACAAGTGAAACTATTTATGGATTCTACGTATCTAGCTTTTTTCTTTTTCCTGAAACTTCTCACTTCTGCTTTTGACACGATCAGCCTCGAGCCAGGGGTGAGGCTGTCGTAGTCAGAAATAGATCCATACACGGTGCACGTCAGTGAGAGCATTTGTTCACACTGCGTTGCTCCTGTAGTCTTATCTTCATCTGCACTGAATAAACATTTCAGTTTTACCTTTCCTGCACTTCCCCCGACCTCTGATGGTGCAGTTACACTATAGTCACAGATCTAAAGTCTGTCAAAGAACATCTGTGTGAAGTATTATCATTTCACAGCATTTCTATTTTAAAAAATGATCAGGTATCTTACCATTTGAAATCTTCTTTAAAGACTTAAAGAAAGAAAAAGATGTAAAAAAGAAATAAAAATGATAACAAATTACTATCGGATGAATTTTGTAACAATTATAATTCATAAAGTTCATTTTGTCTTCGTTTTTTAAATGTATGTGAAGGTTTTGTTCATTCAGACAAGGTTTCTCAGGAAATTTTATCTCCTGACGAGATGCTTTCCTTATGAGAGAACTCGTGGGGATACGTCAAAGTATACCACCTCTGAGGCAGACTGGCAGTTGACAGTCGAAACATGTCAGGAGATATAATTTCCCTGAAAAACCTTGTGTGAATAGACAAAACCGTACATATAATTTTGGAACACACTAGTTATCAGCCTGTATGAATGGATATAAATACTTTATTTGGCCAAAAAGAAGGAATTTGTGAAAGTTAAATTAAAAATGTCATTGTTAATTTCACATAAACAATACATCGTGTATATGGGGACCAATGCACCAATAAAACAAACATACTTTACATTTACACATGACACACTGCTGCACAAGAGTTGCCTTCTTCAGAAACCCTGCACAGCCCAAGCCATTAAATAACTGACGGAAAATTACAGTTATTTAAAACTGGAGCCTTTATTGATCCTTCTGAACAAACAAAAAATATTAGTTTCAAATATCAATTTCCATATATGAGTTTCAATTTGTATCATATTTGATACATCAGGTCACAAAGCTCAAACATAACACAAACAAATCCAACAAATTGCTAATTCCAAAAATAAAAAGTGGGCAGTGGCTAGCCGTACGGTTGCCGTATCAATATAACGACATTCTATCCGTACGTAGTGTCCCTCATTGGCCAGTTTAGGTCACGTGACTAACCTAAACCTAACCCTAATCCTAAAAATTGTTGCAATATAGGGTTATAACCGAACCCTTATAACCTAACCTTAACCCTAACCCGAAGACGCTACGTATGTGTACTTCGGTAACCGTACCAATAGCACTGGGGGTTGTCCGTACGGCAACCATACAAATAGACACTTTCTAAAAAATGCTACTACAATGCAGCAACGAGAAATCAATCCACCAATGCCATGTAAAAACACACATGCACACAAAAAAACTGATTATTGTGTATTTTTTCTTTGAATTGGTCACTTTTTAGTGAAAATCAGTAAGCAAAAGGAATTTACTAGAAATCATACCATCACAACACCCAACTAGTCATCATAATACAGCAAGTTGCATAACTAATTTTGTGCTCTAACTGTACCAAATTATGTAATTTAAACATTTAATTAGTTTATTTGAAAAATAAAACGACTGTATGTTGCTTGATGTTATGTATAATGCATGAAATGCAATAAAAATGACAATTGACTGATTTAGAGTTACATGACCTTATATACCTGCTGTATCAAATTTGATAAGTCATTTTCAACACGGTTTTTACTAAAACATAGATTATGAAATATTAAGAAATTTCACATTGCATCAACCCAGTAATTGTTCCTATTGAGGTTTCACAAAGAAAAAAAATATGTTTTTCTTACCTTAACCTTTTCAGAATTGGCAAAGCTCTTCTTCAAAAACCACCTGTGTCTCATTCCTTAGTAATGGCAATCTTGTAGCATCACTGGAAAGCCTTTTAGTGAGCAAATTACTGCCCCCTGTTGGAATATCCGTGTACTGCATGTACCTAATTGTATACATCAGGTTTTTCAGGAAAAAAAATTGTCAAACTGCTCACGTGGAGGGCTCAAAAACTCATGTATCGCATATGATACGTTATTTCATTTGAAACATTCATAAAATAGAATAGATCCCTCCTCTAGTATTTATGGTTACAAATTGCAGTAATAGTGTTTTAGTTATTGTCTACTTTTAGTCAACCAAGTAACATTAAGAATTTATTTTTCACGTGAGTTCTGATAGGATTTTGTCCCATGTGACGAAATTCTAGTTTAGTTTTTATAAGTCGACGAAAATGTCAATATATTTTTTATTTCGTTTTTGTTAACATGTATCATTTTGATTTCTAGTTTTTAGTCATTTAAAAAAAAAAAATGTAGTTGACGAAAACTATGATGGAAATTTTTCGTCAACAAAATTAACACTGCCTGTAAATTGTAGGCAGTGGCTATCCGTACGGTTGCCGTATCAATATACCGACATTCTATCCATGGCCAGTTTAAGTCATGTGATAGGTCAGTCATTGGCAGTGACATGCAGTCAGGGTAGGCAAGGTAGGCAGTGCCTACCCAAGGGTGAATTGATATTTCGATTATTTGTTTTAATTATAATATAATTATGAATTATTTATTTTTCGATAGCCTACAATACCTATAAGTTTGAAAGTGTCAGCATTTTGTGCTTTTCATAGCCCAAATCGCTAAACATTGCTATTTCCTAACCGCTGTAAGGCAGGAGGAGGCCACACCCCCTCCCAAAAGCACGTTGCTGCTCTGCCTGTTCCCATAGCGTGTGTTTATGTGTTTGCGCATGCGCAGTCAGTTCCCCAAGATGACAACCATTATAACTGTGCTATGCTAAATGCTACACCTAAGTTCACAGTGCATTAGTGAATTGATATCACCTGACCGCTGCTGCTAGTTCTCTAGCTAGTCGGCGAGATAACGCTACAGACAGGATGACAGCGCTAAGAAACTTTTTTTTTTTTTTTTTGAGGAAAAACTACAGCTTTTAAAAGATGGGAGACCAACACCTGAGCTACCAGACCTTCAGCAAAGGTAAGGTCAGAAAATTGTTCATATTTTCTACAGTAAATGGAAGGATTGGCTTTGTGGATGCGAGAATCGAATCAAAACTCGAATTTCTCTTTAAAAAATGAGATTTATTTTTTTGTTTTTGTTTTTAGGCAAAATCGCCCAGCTCTATTTTGTTGTAATTTGCGCTATACAAATAAAGTTGAATTGAATTGAATGAAATAATGCCTGGACCCAGAAAGTTGGAGAACCCCTGCTCTAAACAATGTGATTTGTGTGTCCTGCTTCACTCACACGTCTCTCCATTGTAGTAACTCTCAGTGTAATCTGGGATTTAAAGGCCATCACATGCTTGTTGGGTTCCAGCAGCAGTGAGGCGGAAACACACCACCACCAGACCAGTGGAGAGCTTCCACTCTCTGCGATGTCACAGAAACTTTAGCACTGCTCCGACCAACTGTGGCTCCACCATGACGCAGCAGTACAGCCAGCGCTCCCTGCTCGTCCTGTCCCTACTGGGGATCTTATCTGCCATCATGTCCGTTTTGTCGGTGATTCTGATTTTCCAGCTGCAGTCCCAGCAGACAGCGGTGAAGGAGTCTCCTCCGTCCACCTCCGCGCTGCTCCCCGCCCGGCTGTGGGCCGTGCTGCTGCCCGTGTCCACGGTGCTGTCCGCCCTGTCGCTGACCCTCAGCCTGAGCTCGGGGACCGTGTGTCTGCTACACGGATACTTCTCTACAGAGGTGTGCAGAGGACAGCAGGACACGGAGAGGTACAGGACACCTGGGGCTCTGCACACTGCACCACATATTTAGTCCTGATTGTAATGTTTTCATATATATATATATATATATATATATATATATATATATATATATATATATATGGACGAAAATATAAAGTAGCACAATATATTAGGGGTGGGGATGTAAAAATGAATCATGAGGCAGTTAAAAATCGATTCAAAGGTGTCACGATTCACATCGATACTCTGAAACTGAATCGCAGTACTTAAAATATATATATATATATATACAGTACATCAATTTGACTTTTTTTTTTTTTTTAGTCCAATTGTTAAGGCACAAAATACATTTTCAGTTGCACTTTTAAAAAGAAAAGGAACTATTATGCAGTTTTGCATAGTTTACTGTAGAGCCAGAATTAAAACGAATAGGCTTCTTCTTCATTTGTACTATTTCTTTATTTATTTCATACAGGATTTATTTTTTACTAAATTGTATTGTTCTGCATAGTTTATCAAGGGATTCTTTTGACAAAGAAAGATAAAATAAAATAGTAAATACTATTTTTATTTTGGAAGAAATGTCAGTCATCATTTGTCTACAATGTCATTTTGTAAAATAAGTCGTGAGAGAATGGTATCATGAACCCACTATTGTGAATCGAATCGTATCGGGAGTTGAGTGAATTGTTACATCCCTAATTAGGGGTGTTCCTATCCGATATCGGATTGATATTGGCCAATACTCAGGGCTGCTATATCGGTTTCATATCGGAAGTGAAAAAGATGTATCGGGACATCCCTACAATATATCACTTATCACTAGGGTTGGGCGATATGGAGGACAACTCATATCTCAATATATTTTTTTCTCAAAATGGCAATATGTACGATATGCATCTCAATAATTTTAATTCAAAAGACGAGGGTTACATTTTCTGATGCAAAATGCCATACAGGCTCATTTTACTAACAAACAGTTGCACCATAGACATTATATACGACGTAGACACCACATCGACTGTGGAGGGACGCGTCTACAGCGCCGCCATCTTGGAACAGTGCTGGTGGAGGCAGTGGTGCATCATGTGATGTAAGGTATAATATATTGTTAGCAGGCTGTTATAGATATAGTGACATAAACACCAACAGCATGGACAGAATCGTCAATGTTATGAGTCTATGTAGCGTTCCTAGCAACAGCCTGTTACACAGAAAAAAACAGACTTACTGCAGTAATTGATGGGTTAGAATTAGAAAGAATACAGCATCTATCAGAGCTAATAATAGGCCTAATTAATGATGGAATTAATTTTGTTATAGACTATTCTTTATCTCTGGCTACATTGCTCACATGTTTAAGGTTTCCCAAAGACAGTAGTTTAAGGATTATTTCAGTTTTTTGCCTACAATAATAATCAAGATGATGATGATATAATATTAATAGTAACAGTAATAGTAGTAATGTTATTATAATAATAATAGAAATCACAAAATAATATAAGAATCCATATATAATACAATAATAAAAAACATCATAATAAATAATAAACAATATGAAATAATAAGGTAATATAAGAATGTAATAGTAAATATATAGTAATAATAGCAATAACAACAATACAATGAGAATATATTAATAATAAAAAAAATATAATTATAATTATAAGAATAAAAATAACACACTGGTCCAAGATGGCCACCCTGTAGACGCACCGCTCTCGTGGTCGGCAGCAGTCGATGCGGCGTCAACGTATATTATGTCTGAGTTGCACCATCTATGACACTTTTAGTTTTTTCTCCTATAAAGAACAGCATGTGTGAGTGAGCTCTTTAGTGTGGCTTGTTTAGAGGAAATCCATCTAACTGTGCTTTTTAATTGTGTTCTGTGAAGTAGTGAAAGCGGTAACTTGTAATAACAAAATAAGATGTAAAATATATATATATGATGTGAAATATTATAATTTTCTGTATCACCAAAATAGAAAACTCATATCTTGAATCTCGAGTCGATATATTGCCCAGCCCTACTGATCACCCTAACAAGATAGGGATACTCCAGCATATTTATTTGTGTGCATGTGTATTGTCTCCATGTAAATAATATGTCACAAAACATGAATTCCTTCTAAAACAGGGGTGTCAAACTCATTTTTGTTCAAGGACCAAATTTTAAGCAGTTTCATCTTAAGTTGGCCATAGATTTTATGTGGAAAAATGAGCAATTTCAACAAATGTGCCCTAGTTTTCACTTCCTTGTGTAAATGGTATGTAAGTATGTAAGGCAAGCAATAAGTGACTTTGAACTTAAATTAATTTCCATTTCCTTGATTTTGTAACCATTTTTTATTTACAGTAGATTGGGACAATTTTGTGAAATAATTTGAGTAAAAGTGCTGGATTTTGGAAAAACTGAGTTCTTTACCAATTTAAGGTTAAAAATAACTGCCACTAGGGGATATAAAGATGGGAAAACTGTGAGTTGTAGCAAATATTGTGAAGTTTTATTGAATTAATGTATTTGGAGGGACTGAGATTTCCACAACTGAATTATTTTGTGATTCGTGTTTTCTCTCTCACTTTCACGTTCTTCTGCGGGGCCAACTTGGATGCTCTAAAGGTCCGGATGTGGTGCCCGGGCCTCAAGTTTGACACCTGTTATCTCAAATCTCAAAAATGACTTTTAATCTTGAAGTTTCGTCAAAAAAAAAGTTTGTTGAAAATACCAAAAGCTACAAAAAGCGTGAGGCCAGTGGAGACCAACATTATCCAGCATGCTTGCCTTGATCTACTTTGTTACGTCTCATCCTGGATGGTAAATTTAGCTGTGGCGTTTCCTGTAAAGGAAATAAAGGTTTCAGAAGTAGAGAGGGCTATGTAGCTTCTGTGTCAGAGCTCAGAGGCCCCCATGGTTCAATTCAGCGGGTCAACCCCCTCCTCACAACCTTTATGAATCCTATCTAAACAATGACCCTCCTCTAATTATGCACCCAGCACAAGGCCTCTGCTGGTCCTTTCCCATGTTGCTTTACAATCTCCTACAGCGTACATCAAGACCTTTCTACTGAAACATTCCAAGACAATGTGATCTGCAAAATACCTCTGAGAAAACAAATTTATTGCAACAAGAACACTTGAAAACATACATAGATAATTAGGTAAATGACTAATTTTGGCATGTTGGAATGTGACCTTACATATTAAATATGTGTGACGTGATTCCACAGAGCAGACTGGTTCCTATTAGACAGCAGAGGTGTTCGACATGTGGCCATTGGACTCTTCTGCATGGGGGTTTCTCTCTACCTGGCAGGTAAAACAAATACAACATTGTACACTTCACCCCTCTAACATGCCAGATACCTTTTTAAAACCAAACATGTTTATTGTTTTACAACAAACTGAGTTCAATCTAAAAAACTTGAGTCCAAATTGTTGGTGTTTTGGTGGATTTTGAATCACAGAGGCTAAACAGCCGAGCTCTCAGACTCTCACTCTGATCCGTCCAGTGACTCTGAGAGAACAATGCAGTCTTTGAGTAGCCATGACTTAAGTGTTTTTAATGCTGAACCTGGCAGGGCTGCTGTGCTCTGTTTCAATCAGTGGCTTATACTTGTATGAGGGGGAAGGGGGGGACTCCATTGTGATGAAGAGGTGTCGCCCTCTTGCCCCTCGCCCCTCGCTCCAGCTGCAGTCAAAGGGTAGCAGTGCATTACTCAGGAAGTCACGTCACATCCTGGCGTTGTGCTTCTCTGCTCCTTCCTTCTGCGTGTCCGTCGTTCTTCTCCTGCAGGAAAGTAAAGGACAGTCTAAACGTTAACATCTGCATCCAAAGTCTTCTTTGTTTACAATCATCCCATTTTGGATTTTTGAATAGTTACAGTAGTAGACAGTGAGTCATTAAATTCAGTCAAAAATTATTACAA
The DNA here is from genome assembly GCF_900634775.1 of Gouania willdenowi. Classification (NCBI taxonomy): domain Eukaryota; kingdom Metazoa; phylum Chordata; class Actinopteri; order Blenniiformes; family Gobiesocidae; genus Gouania; species Gouania willdenowi. The sequence goes on along the minus strand of NC_041047.1, from coordinate 26,687,363 downwards.
ATACTGTGCCGCCAATTTATAGCACATTATAAATGTAAAACTCTTAAAATGTGAATGAATAAGTCACAAGTTACTGTATATCGCACCAGTGCTGATATTTCATCACAACATCACAACCTCTAGTGTGATATTGCTTTTATACAACGGTTCTACAACTGCTTTTTATTAGTTAACAGTAATAAGTGACAATAGATTATGATTTATTTATTTAATCATTTGGCTCTGCCAACCAAAAATAGTTCCACAAGTGGAGAGCACACACGCTACGTTCACACTGCAGGCAAATGCGACCCAAATCCGATCTTTTTGCCCCAATGCGATCTGTTAAAAACGGTCTGAAGAGCACAATTCAGATTTTTTTTCAAATCTGACCCAGGTCACTATCATATGCTGCCCTTAGTCAGATACATATCCATTTTTTTGCAATTTGACTGTAGTCTGGACGGCCAAGGTGCTTTCTATCCGACTCCTACGTCACCGCATCCTAACTGTCTGTTGTAAAGATGTAAAAGCCATTACACAGCAAACGACTAGAGTGATAAACCTGGCTCACTTCTTCTTCACTCTCCTTAAAGTAATTTAGTTCTGACTTCTGTTGGAAAGAACATTTCTCAGCGCGACACACAGTTGACCTCCATATTTACTTCTGTAAACACCATATGTGCCTTTGGGGGTCATGGGTCACCTTAGGACCTCTTCTACGCATTCGGGTCACTTCAGGGTCGCATTCCGTTCATACGCCAAACTGATTGAAGACGCATTTAATATGTAATAAAAACGATCACACAAAAACCATTGTGCATTAAGACATGCAATGTGAAAGTAATGACGGTGTACTACAATATATAGATGGAGATCAGCTGTACAGCGGAGTGATATGATCCGTAAAAGTCCCTGTGCTGTTGCTACTCTATGTCAACACTCTTGGAATGTCTGTCGTCCAATCAAATAACTTGGTTGGAACAAAATGTTGTATGAAATTCAATGATTCACATCTTTCCAATAACCTGTGTTGTGTTCTCTTCACAGCAATGTCTATTTTCATGCTCCTGGTTTTTGAGATGGAGACAGGGATTGCCAGTGCCTGCATCCTGGCCTCTGGGATCCTGATCCTGGCGGTTGCTGTGATACACACACTGGTCAAAGCTTCGCGCACGTCCCACCACTTCGACACGGACCACCTCAACACGCTGTTTCAGAACGAGCCCGGCTGTGGCGGCGGCGGCAGCAGCAACAACAACGTGCCCCTTTCTCGCCCCTGTGAGCTGAAGGTCGGTGTGGACAAACCCCGGATTCGCCGCAGCCAGTCTCACTTCCAGCCTCAGATGTCCTATCCTCCCTGTGCTAATCTGAGACAGCGGGATCACTACCAGCAGCACCAGTTCTCCCCTGCTGCGGCGTCACAGGCGCACGCCAGCGACGGGGACGGTTACAGCAGCAGCGGCTCTTCCAGAGTGCAACATACACTGTCCACTGAGTGTGGTTTGCTGCATGCACAGCAGGTCAAACCATGGAACGGGGTCAATAATGAGATGAGGAGCGTTCTGGCACGGAAGTCTGGGATTTCAGCCAAGGACTCCACTCTGGTGTAAGACTGGTGACGTTCCACTCCTGTGTATTGGACGTACTATTCACCTTTTGTTCACTTTCTGTTCATCACAGGCATAATAACGTATAACGTTTTCAGGATTATCTAAAGGCTCCTCGTGCTCAAATTACATAGTATGTTCAACTTGGAAATTTAATAATTTGATATGTAACTTTTTTTTATGAATGAGTGCACAAATCTACTGTGAAGGTCAGACTCTAGAGATAAGTTGATAGTGTTCTATACTATAATGTAAATAGACTATACTGTTGTATAGAAAAGCCTTTTGCCAAATGTGTTTGCAGATATTTACTGTGATGAACACACAAACTTTGAATAAAAGAAAAAAGTGAAAAACATCAAACTCAATAAACCTCTGTTCTTTTAAAAGGACACAGAAATCATCATGTTTACAATGGTGGGCCAGTTGTGGATAAACTACTAACCTTGGACATGTCATGTGGTCATTGGGAAGTGGGTGGGACATGTGAAGCAGAGGCATTGAAACTGGGAGAGAGGGGGACATGATGTCTGCAGGTGTCAGTGGGAATGAAACAAAGAAAAGAAGCAACAGCACAAAAATTATCAAAGTAAACATGAAGCTAAGATTACAGGGAAAGACAACAATGGGAATGATTTCTCTAAAATGACATTAACGGACTGTGGCTAGTTACACATGTTCATAACATTTGACCAACCAACTTTCAGAAGAACAAAGGTGGATTGTGCAATTAGTACAGGTGTTGAAAAAAAAAATCAATTCTGCGATACATCGTGACATACAGATCGATTCAGAATGCATCCATATCCATTTTTCTTTTATTTTTTACATTTAATTTAATTTTTTTTGTTACCTTTATTAAACCAGGAAAGTCTTTTCCACTGCAGGAGACATTGTAACTGCACAAAGAAGTGCTGAAACCTGGGCATGTTGACCAGCTTGTGTTTTTTCAATAAAATCTAAAAATAAAGTACTAACTTTCTACATTTATTTGTTGTTCTAGGCAAATACCTCAGCTTAAATTACACAAAAGTCAAAGTTGGTTTAAAAGCCACAGGCAGACTGTACGTTATTTTTTTATTTTAACTTATTGGCACATGGCATGTTTAAGCTAATATTTTGAGTGTAAAATATGCCAATAAAATATATTTCATGCATAATGTTCTAGTGAAGGTGTACAAATTTATAGATTAGTTGTTTAAGTCATACATTAAAAAAAAAAATTGCAATAATCGCCTCATACTTTAATATCGGGATGTATCGTATTGTATCATGACCTATGTATTGGGATACGAATCGTATCGCCAGATGCCAGGCAATACACACCCCTAGTAATTAGTAATAATGCATGAGGAAGTTGGAAAAAACAATGTGGCTTTCTTATTTTTCTTGTAGTGAAACACTGTCAATGATTATATGTAGGGCATTGAGTATTGGCTGATTAATTAAAAAATGTATTAGAATACCCTGATATCGGATAGGGACAATAAGAGCATATGAAAGCCACCTTGTGTGGCTTCTAAACATTTTCAAAGTTTGTAGTTGATGTAAACATTGAAAAATCCTTTCATAACAATGTTTCCTATTGCTCTACAAACACCTTAAAAAGGCTATTGTTCAGACATCTTTTTCCCTGTGTTGCCCACCTGCGTCCTTGAGAGGCGCTGATCTGTTCCTTCATGCTGATGGCCTGTCGGAGAAGGCCGTCAATGCTTTTGAAATACAAGCTGCTGTTGGTCATACTTTTGACGGCACTGCAAATCCCAGAAAGTGCACGTGTTAATACTGAGGACACAAGGCAAGCGGGGCTTTCCTGCTCTTTGATTTGTGTGGAAGCTTTCACCTGCAGGCGTACTCCACAGAGTAGATGGCTCCTTGGCTTTGCTCCTCCCAGCTCTGCATATCTGTCTTTGTGATGAATGACATGAAGTGGGATTGTTAAACAATCAGATAACATAGATGTCGTTGTTACATTTTAGTAAAAAATGTTATCCTCCCAATTTGTTAAAGACGTTTTTCAGGAAACCAGATGAATTCCGACTTTGCTAAAAATGCTTTAATCTGATTTATTCTGAAAGTACTAATCATTGCTTCAAAATCCATTGATTTAATACTACCTACAGTATGTCATGATCTTTTAAAAGTTGTGATTTCTTAATATAATGTGTTTTATTCCATCAGATAAATGTATATATTATTGAATTTGTTTTTTTAATATATAGGCAATGCACACCCCTCGTTTAAATCAATAGTTCAATCAAAGGAATGCCCCCCCTCCATGAAGACAATATTACCTGCTACACTGTATATATGTATATACATATATATTTTTCCTATATATTTATCCTTTATCCACTATCTATCCTTTATTTATCCCTCATCCTTTATACTTGTTATTATTATTGTTGCTGGCATCTTTGTTTATTGTAGGGGTGTCCCGATCCAATATTGATATCGGATATCTGTCTGATATCAGCCAGAAAACTAATATCGGATTTTATCTGACTGCATCTAAAATCTCTGATATATATTATTATATTATATTTATTCAATTGTAGAATACTGTAGATATTATGTTGAAGGTTAATTGGTTAATAATAAATGGGTCAATTTCTCTCATACCTACTGTTGCTGACTATTGTTCTCTGTTTGAGTAACATCACTTGATCAAGCCTTTTCTAACATTCCACACTACAAAATAAGTGACAAAAGTATGTATGATTCGTGCTGATATCGCATCGGATCGACATCGGCATCAACCAATGTGCAAGACCGCAATATCGGTATCGTATCAGAAGTGAAAAAGTTGGGACATCCCTATATGTTAGTGTTCATTTTCACAGTCAATTTTCATTTAATTTTAGTCAGAGGCTGTGTTCGAAATTACGTACTAACATACTGTACTATATACTATATACTACATACTATACTCATTAAGTCTGACGTCAAAATAAGTGTGTAGTGCGTTCACATTAGATAATATGGAAAGATGAGTACACAAGAAATACCTGGATGTATACTATATCGGGACATTTTTGAAGTATGCACGGTGGGCGCACTAGTCACACTCAACTGCCCCATGATGCATTGCGAGCGGAACTCAAAATTGTCCTGGGACCGGCTTCAAGCTAACAGTCGAACATCCCCTTTTCAAAATAAAAGCATCTCCAGGTTTCCTAAATGTCGGAATGTGTTTCCGTGAGTGTTATGGATCAAATGAGCACATGTTGATATTCTACTTGGTCACTTTCTCACTTCAAATGTTTTCAAAACTTTCAAAAGTGGAGAATTAATGGAGATATTTCGGGACATCTCTAGTTTTTTGTTTCGCGCACCAACTACCGAGTACCAAAATATTTCAGATTCCTGAGTACTTGGTTTAGTACCTTGTGTTGCACCAGCTCAGGCAGTGATCTTCTGACGTGCTCCTGTAGTCTGTAGAGAGCCACAGACGGCTCATTAGCCAGCACGTACATGCTCTCTGTGAACTTGTCTGATACTACAGTGCCACACACACACACACACACACACACACACACACACACACACACACAACACATTATTCAGGATGAATAAAGAACATTGTGATGATGATTAGGTCACTCTTTAGAATTGATGGTGATGCTGGTATTAACACATGTTGGGTCTTTATACATTTAATTGAACATTTCTCCTGTATCGTCACATTCATAACAAAAGTGCCAAGTCATTGATTGACCATTTTGAGATTTTGTGCCTAACTCATACATTTTTTGTTACTATAAAAATCTAACATTTTAGAGAATTTCAAATGAAAAATTATTTTAAAACCATTATAAATGAATGAATGAATGAGGTAAGCATAAAATCTCAAAATGGCCAAAAAATAATATTAAAAAATAATATTAATAATTGGGCACTTATGTTATGAGGGTGAGACCAGAAGCCATAAACAACGAAGTTGAAAATTCAAGTCACTTCTTTAGCTTCCATGCTACGTTAGCCACAAACGTTGAATGTAGGGTATGGAAAAAGACAACTAAATAAATAAGTTGTCTAAAATAATAACTAGCGTCTAAATCTAGTGAGAAAAGGCAGTAGTCAGATGAGCACCAGGACAAACAGTCACCACTTGAACCATAGCACAGTTAGCTTCTTAGCTATGCTAACATAACAAGTAACTTCTTGAGCAGCTTCCCTGTAATACTAAAACAACACCGCTTACATGTTATTTCATTGGACTAATGT